>NC_056733.1:1234859758-1235047258 GCF_019279795.1 Protopterus annectens | reverse complement strand
CTGAAATTGTCTGGTCTGCTGATATACCATTGCTGACTTACTGTTAAAGCAGTTATATGGAAACACCGCTGTGTTTGGGGTGGGGGAACAACAGCACATGATCTGCTGGGATAGACAGTAGTCCAAACTTCATGTGAACCCACTATTAAACATCTTTCTTGACTGATGTAGTGAATATTCCAACCACGAGGCCTAGTGATTATTAGGGAACACATACTATTGAACTGGGTATCTGAATTCCCATGTAGTTATTACTTCTGTCTACATAGCCCACTATATTTCCTTACATAAATGCAGCAGATCCATACATATGATACCATATTATAGTAATCCATACAAGCAGTATGTAGGCTAGAGACTTACCTTATAAATGCAGCAGTTGACAGAACTGTAGTTCAGGGCTGACTCTGTGTGACGCAAGCAGTGCACAGCCAATACATGGATAGGTACAGGTTGTGTGGGTTGCCTGGCATCAACAATTTTAATATATGTATGTGAATAGGAGTAAGGTGTCAGTCCTTAGGGCCCTAGATTGTCAGTGAATGTGGTATGCATTGTCCCTTAACCAAAGCCAGGGCATACTTATGTCTGCCTACAGGGACATCATCAGGTGGTTCCTCCTCTGAGTCCTTCTGTGACTGTAGCTGTGGTGACCTAGGCAGTGGGGGGGGGGCTGTGTATCCCTTCCCTTTGCTGCAGCTGTTTCCACAGGATCATATTGTGTAGCATGGCACATACTGTGAACATATGTGCACATGTGGCTGGAGAGTACTGCAGGGGTCCACCAGATATATTAAAGCCCAGAACCATGACTTCAGAAGCCCAAACAAATGCTCTGTGATGTTCCTAGTTTGTGCATGTGTTTCATTATGGCATTCTTCCTTGGCTGTGTGTGCATTTCTGATGGATGTCATCATCCACTGTTTTAGTGTGTAGCCAGCATCCACCAGTAAAATGGCCATGTGGGATGTCCCCTCTAGCAAACATTTGGTACAGCTGTGATGCATGCCAGATATGGGAGTTGTGATAGCTGCCAGGGCTGCCAGCACACACATTCATGATAACGCCCAAGGAATTGCACACAACCTGGTAGTTGATGGAGTGGTGCCATTTGTGGTTGATGTAGATTCTATCCTCCTCACCAGGTGGTGACTTGATGGGTACATGAATGCAATCTATGGTACACAGTATCTCAGGGTAGTGTGCTACATGGTAGCGGTGTTGCATATTGCTGGCCTTCACCTCAGGGATGAGGGGAAAAAGAAATGTGCTCACTGGCATGGGGAAGCATAGCATCCAGTAACTGGTGGAGTACCTTGGATGCTGATGCCTGTGAGACCCCCATCATTTCCCCAGTTGGTCTTTGGAAAGTACCTGTAGCTAGTATCCTAACAACTACACATACCTTTATGTTCACTGGAATGGGTTCCCCTCTGTTGACTCTGACTCTGAGTTGAGGGCAGCATACCTCAGTGAGTTCTTGTAGTATGTCCCTGTCCACCCTGTAGTGCTCTACAACCTCCAGCTCATGTATCTCCTGGAAGCTTACCCTGGGCCTGAACACTCTTCTCCTTCTCTGTCTAGGCCTATTGTCAGCAGCAGCAGTAGCACTGACTTCAGCATCTAACACATACAGATGTAGCAGACCTACAGCAGCCCCTAGCATTCTCTCAGTTAAAATCCCCAAGTCTGTACTCCAATGGTGCAGAGTATGGGGATAAAATCAGATTGCAGGTTGTATGTATACTTTACAGTGCTCTGCTATATGCGCTGAATGTGTGATTGGCTACTTATGATGCATTCCACCTGCCTAGTATATCATTAACATAATTTAATGGCTCTAGTTTAAGTTAAACAGGGGTCAAAACTAATTAATATGTCAGTGGCTTTTAGATACACTCAGGACAGCTGTGTGTCATGGAAATGCGAGCCCTGTGGGTAGACAAAGCTTATCACTTAGTGTACACACACCCCAGACTTCCATGCTCAGCAGAGTGTAATGGAATGCAAACATGTGGAAGCATGCACCCCTTAGCTAAACAAAATTCAGAAGCTAGAGCACACTCCTCCCACTGAAAGGATATAGCACAGTGGTGTGTCATGCAAGCAGGCGGAGCTAAGCTGAAATAAGCTTAGAAGTTGTTGGACACACCCTCCCTTGATGTCAGCTTCCACCTGTATAAATACTAACATGGTTCTCTGCCTACACGAATGGGATATGCGGACATGATTACCCCTTTATGCTATTCAGTACCTCCTCCTCATTTGCACAGGGATCCATGCTCACAGCCTGAAAACTACATGCTTCATAGCCCTACCATGTTAGCAACAGCACCAATGCACTATTGTAGGTACTCCAGCTGAAACAGAGGGTGGTAAGTTATATAAGAAAAGCACCTACAACCTAGCTACCTAAGGAGAAGAATATATGAACATTACTATGATATAAAAACTAAGGATGAGGAAAATAGTTTATATAAACATTTGGAATGTTGCCCCAATGAACAATATAAGTTTGTTTGTGATAGAAGTCTTGATTTTAAGGGGGGTTCTTGGGAAAACAAAATTGAGTATTTTGAAGTGTACTGGCAATTAATCCTGAAAACTAACAGAAGCCCAGGACTTAATGAGAATTAAGTATAAGCTCAGTGTTAAAAATGAGAGCAGCTAGACTGTGAATTATTTGGTATAGGTAAGATTTCTGTACTTTATTTTTTTTCTATTTATGTCCACCTGCATTTCTGTTCTTTGGCGTCTAGATGGCAGTAAAGAGAGATTAATATTTTGCTAGTTTAAATGCAGAAGAGGTTTAAGTTTTTAACTTACTTATATAACATTTTTTTATATGTGAAAATGTTTATATGCATCAACTTTTAACATTTATAAATTTACAAGTTTTTCATTTCATATACAGGATGCAGCATTTATTTATTTATAGCATCTCTTATACAGAAGAAGTACTGTGATTATTTTTTAAATCTGTAACTGGTGGTGCTGCGGTAGCATTGTTGCCTCACAGTAAGACGCCGTCTGGTTCGATTCTCAGCTAGAGTGTCTTCTACGTGGAGACATGCGTGAATGGGCATGCCTTCATTGAAGGTTGTGCATCAGGGCTGGTAAATCGGCATGTAAAAATCAACTACCAATCATTAGCGGACTGGAGTTCCGCTGTGGTGACCCCTAACCAGGAAAAGCCGAAAGACACAACAACAACAACACCAACAATGTGTCTTAATGAGTGTTTGATTATTATTGGATGGTGTATAATTGATAGGTGGAATTTTTTTGATATACAAAGGCAACAACTTTATGCAGAATTTTATCTGAAGAAGTCTTGAAATGAAAATGCGGTGATTCAGTTAAAACATTCCCCGGGATTCATGAAGCTCGGCGCAAGGCCGGCGTAAGGCTTGCGCCGGCGGTGCATTGCATAGCCGGCGCAGTAGCGCCATATGCATATTAATGAGAGTGCACCGTAACCACAGGCATGTGCGTAGTGTACGTGAGCGAGCCCAAGTAGGATGCGTCAGTAGGCGTGTTTAAGCAGGCAGGCGAAGAGCAACCTAACGTGCTGTCTGCCATAGTCCGCCCAGAATAGAAATGGCTGCAGCCATGGCCCGTGCAGAATGAAATGTCCGCAGAGTATGCAACAAAGTACCCGTCCCAACTAAACAGAGAAGCAAATAAAACCCACGAGCCGAAATGTACCTGTCCAAGGAACAAAGGATACGCCAGAATACCGCGTCCGCACAGCAATGTACTGTGAGTGTGCATAGTCAGAGAAGGTGTACAGCAGCATGTCAGCACGCCAGACCGACATAGGAGTAGCGACTAAGGTCACCAACCGTCCCACTTTGCGAGGGCAGTCCCTGTATTGGCATACGTGTTCCAAATAAAGCATTAAAACGGAAGTGTGCTAAGAGTGTAGGTCATAATGATTTCCGTATTTAATGTAATTGTAGCCTGAATCGGTTATTTCCGTAACTGAAATACCTAAATGTCCCAAGAAACAGAATAAGCTACCAAACTGCCACAACAATAAGCTCATACTTAGGCAAATAAGTGAAGTTCTATGCTATATAGTGACCGTGTAACGTGTCGGGCTGTGAAGTCAGATGTGACTCCCTGCACATACAGGTGGTCAATGTAGAAGTCCCACAGAACCACGATAGCAATGTGTGTGTTGAATGAAAGGCGACCGACAAACCCTGTCCCCTGATCCCTGGTAGTCACCCCTGTGCTGTGTGGACAGCCACCTATACGCTGTACAGGGGTGACCTACTACCCCTCGACAGGTATGACTTTGCATTATGTACCAGTTAGCTGTGGGACATGTCCCTGACAGCAGATATGCATATCCAGGAGGCCCCTCGAAGGATATCTGTGTCAGATGTCCGTCCCAGTATGGCATCTGTTCTGCAAGCATCTACAAACAATGTTACCCATAACACCGCTGTGTGTGCCTGTACCGTGGAAATGTAGATGTATGACAGGGTGCACCCACGGAATGGCACCATGGGACACCACCTGTGACAGGCAGTTGGTCTGACATGCAGCCAGCAACTATGACCATGTGGGTTGTGTCACATAGACAGTTTACAACACATTCTGTGATGTACATGTTCACATCCCAGCCAATGGTTTCATTAACGTTACCTGAGGGGGTAATGTTATGAAGCCCTTTGCCAGGACGAGGTAGGCTGTATGGACTGCAACACCCCCAGCAATGGGCTGGGTGACCGTCCCAAAATGTCAACCATGTCTTAAAGGCATGAACCGCCCTGAACAAGACAAACCGTGTGGGATGCTAAGCATGTATGTCCCCTATGCAGTCATGTACGAACCGCAGTATGATCCCACCCCATGTCTATGCAGATAGGTCTCCTCAGGGTACTGGGACAGTAATAACCAGCCTCAGTGGAGGCATTGGCCCTGTGATGTGGGAATACAGTTGTCATGCGATACAACCTGGGCACCCTACCTGAGGTGAGGCTATAAAGAAATAGCTGTCCTAACTGTGGGTCCTAATCCCAAATGAGATAGTGGAGTACACAGCGGCTCACCATCTGGTCTCATGGATGCTATTCACACTACCCTGGAGAGAGCATGTCCCACCTGTGTGTCACAGAACATTTGGTGACCACAAACCGCTGGTACAGACATCTCCACATGTGTGGTGGAGGGTGTGGAGATGTCCTCACTGGACCTGTCAGCCTGTATGTCGGCAATGTGTGTATGTTGAGTAAACCCCACCTCTATGTGAACCCAGTCAGAGCATATGTGGTAGTGACCTCACAGGTGTCGAGCATAGCAACTGAAGGTGGTATGATTGTCAGCCAGGTCCATGTAGGTATATCTGTGGAATGTGCCCTGACAATCCCATGACATTGTGTAACTCTACACATATGATGACCAAGGGTGTCACACCTCACAAGGTGTCTGCTCCACCCTGTAGTAGCCACCTCCTCGTGTTGTACATCATGTGTATGGCTGGGGTACACCACACTGGACGCTTGGCATTGGTACAATGAACCACAGTTGGGTAAGTGAATGCCTGGTACATGCAGTCCTGTAGGTACTGGTAGATGGCAAATGTGATTGATGCAGTGGCTGCAGTACTGTCGACCACTGGCTCAGGGTCCTTAAAGGAGACCACAGTAGTGTGCAGAATTGTGTAGTCCGCCTCTGAGCAAGCAATGTGTATGTTCACTGGCAACACACACAGCAACGGATGCCAAAGGCAGATGCCAATGTCCAAATAACATAGATCAACGCCAGCATGGCAATATGTCTTATCATACATGTATTGACACGTGTCTGCTAATTACAATTGTAAATGGCCGGTAAGACCGCCTAAAGTTCACATGATATACACAGCCTGGAGGTGTTGTTCCGATAATGAAGTGGCAGTACTTTCCAACCGTGACCTCTGTGTATGAAAGTGTTTGTTAACCTGCAACAGTGGATGTACACAATTGGGTTCTGGCATCGGAAAACATAGTTCCTGTAGCACTACACAGTATGGGTAGTCAAGCAGACATCTGCAATTGTTGAACACACAGCATCAGTGAAACCCACTGTTCACAAGGACACAGTCCGACAAGCTGTACACATTACATATGCACAGTGGTGTCCATGACTGACTCAAAAATTACAAAACGACAAGTATGACGCCATCAATGATCGCCTACGGGAACTCATTGTCGTCACGGGTATACATATGCACCGCAAGCGTGTTTAATGTTGATGATAGCTGTCCATGAAATGCAACACACATGCACAGAAATACCCAGGGGACCGGGTCCATAGAAGGGCATCCACATCACAGTCCCGCACACCTGAAGGATGTGTAATGGGTACTGTCGATTGTCGCACTCAAGGGATTCTGGGTATGTAGACTCTGGGCTCGGTGTTGTTTCGCAGCCAATCCTTTGTCCCTCCCCGTGTGAGGGATGTGTGTGGCACCTGCCTTCCTCTCCGCTAATAATGCAAACCATCCACCGGAGAATGCTAAATGTAGTTGTGAGATGTGTACAGCCCTATAGTAGTGTCCAGTAGTAAATTGTCATGGATGGACAACCGTATGGCCAAGACGGCACCCACAACTGCAAACCTGGGTAAATTACACAACCGCGGCAAGGCATAACGCAGGAAATACACATAGGGACTACAGTTGACATCCCACATACAAAGCTGGACCGCTGTGCCAACACCGCGCATACAGCACTACATCTGCCAGCAACACAATGGGGACCACTCGCACCATACCGTGGAACAGATTGGCTACCTGTGGAACACAAACCGATGGCACGCCAACAACGCCAACTGGGATATGTAACCTATGGCGTCCCCACCTATGGAGAAATCATGCTACAATGAAGACATAGGGGATCGACATATTCCGGTGGTGTTCTGTTGTAAATACAGTGACGGACATGTCCTATTGGGATGTCTGATGTGTACATGAAGCAGTAGCTAACCAGCATCTTTGGATGTATGACAATTGTTCACAGTACGAAATCACCTGGTTACGTAGCACCATGTAGAATGGGTAGTCAAGCAGACATCCGCGATTGGGGAACATACAGCAGCAGTCAAACACACTGGCCACACGGACACAGTCCGCCAAGCTCTACACTTAACATATGCACATTGGTGTCCATTGTAGGACTCAAAATTACCCGCAGACTGCGTGGCACATGATCGTTAGTCGTGACCACGCCACAGCTACACATATGCACCGCAAGTTGTTCAATGTTGATGATAGCTGTCCATGTAATCCAGCACATATGCACAGAAATCCCCAGGGTAACGGGTCCATAGAACTGCGCCCACATCATAGTCCCGCACACATGAAGGATGTTGAATGGGTACTGTCGAATGTTGCAGTCAAGGGATTCTGGGTATGTAGACTCTGGCTCGGTGTTGCTTCGCAGCCAATCCGCTGTCCCGCCTGCGAGGGATGTGTGTAGCACCTGCCATACTATCCGCTAATGATGCAAACCATCCACTGGAGAATGGTAAATGCAGGTGTGAAATGTGTACAGCCCTATACTAGTGTCCAGTAGGCAATTCTCATGGATGGACAACCGCACGCCAAGATGGCACCCACAACTGCAAACACGGGAAATTACACAGCCGCTGTAAGGCATAACACAGGAAATACACATAGGGACTACAGTTGACATTCCATATACAATGTTGGACCGCCGTGCCAACACCGGCGCACACAGCACTCAATCTGCCAGCAACAGAATGAGGAGCACCCGCTACCATACAGCGGAACAGATGTGTGACCTGTGGAACACATACTAATGGCACACCCACAACGCCAACTGGGATATGTAAACAATGGTGTTCCCACCTATGAAGAAAACATGTTTCAATGAACACATAGGGGATCTACATGTTCCGTGGTGTTATGTTGACAATACAGTGACGGATATGTCCTATTGGGATGTCTGAGGTTTATATGAAGCAGTTGCTAACCAGCATGTTAGGATGTATGACATTTGTTCACAGTACGAAATCACCTGGTTACGTAGCACCATGTAGAATGGGTAGTCAAACAGACATCCGCGATTGGGGAACATACAGCAGCAGTGAAAAGCACTGGCCAGGTGGACACAGTCCAGCAACATCTAATTTGACATATGCACATTGGTGTCCATTGAAGGACCCAAACATTTCATTCATTGACTGCGTACAGCTTCCGCCATCACCTACGTGAAATGATTGTCGCCACCACGCCACAGCAACACATATGCACCGCAAGCTGTTCAATGTTGATGATAGCTGTCCATGAAATGCCGCAGATATGCACAGAAATACCCAGGGTACTGAGTCCATAGAAGTGTGGCCACATCATAGTCCCGCACATGAAGGATGTGTGATGGGTATTGTGGACTGTTGCACTCAAGGGATCCTGGGTATGTAGAAACAGGGCCCGTGTCGCTTGGCAGGTAATCCTTTGTCCCGCCTGGGAGGGATGTGGGCGTAGCACCTGCCTCACTCCCCACTAATAATGCAAAGCATCCACCAGAGAATGCTAAATGCAGGTGTGGAATGTGTACAGCCCCATACCAGTGTCCATTAGGCAATTCACATGGATGGATAAGCGCATCACCAAGATGGCACCCATAACTGCAAACCCGTGGAATTACACTGCCGCAGCAAGGCATTACACAGGTAATACACATAGGGAGTACACTTGACATTCCCCATAGAAAAGACACAGAGAAACAGATGAGAAAGTCCAAAGCATAAATGAGGTACTGTAGAAACGGTCAGTGACCACTCAGAGGCCACCAGGAAGTAAAGTCAGTCACCATAGTATATTGAAGCGCATATATCTTTCTTATTTTATAATGAGGAAACTTGTTACTTTACTGTTTCTATACCTCCCTTGCAATGTTCTAATAATGTATTTTCCTGAATAAATTCATTTGAGTCTGAAATGTACTAGAAGATAGTGGAGCTTTACTCCTCGGCCTCTGCTGAAAATGGACTTGTTATCCAGCCAGACTAACCCGTCAACAAATGTAAAATAAAATAAAATACATTAAAATATTGTCTGCTTCATAAGCAGACATCTTCAGAATACATACAATGCAGTCCAACCTACTACATTTAAAACCCTTAATCGGTCAGTAAATTACATGCGCTAAGTATTACTTAAATGCCTTAAAGGCAAACAAGCTAAGAAACCTTTCTTGGGTTACAGATTCCACACAGTGAGTGAATCTGACATTGCTTCAAAATGTATATACTTCATGGAAAATAAGAATATATCTATATATATGACGGAAGACCCAACATGCTGTCTTACAAATGTCTGAGTGTATAAGCTACATATATATGTTCTAGGGATTGTGCCAATATCCTACAAGAACTAGAGACACCTAGTAATATCAATGAAGCATAATATATAGAGATTAACCCTATGATTATGACTACTGTACAATATAGCAATGAAATGTAAAGATTCACAATGTGGTAAAGTAAATATTCCTTTAGAAGGTTTGGGGGGGGGGGGGCAAGGTATCATAGACACGGACAAACCGTGCCCATGTGACTCATCTAACAGTCGTACACGGTCAGGGCAGTTCCGTACACTGGGCGGACAAGCCCAAACCCAAAGCACCACAGGAACACCCTGACAACCGAAGGCCGGTATGCGTAGGGGATATAAGCCCCTGTGATCTGAACATCCCTGCGGTCACGACATATGCATCCTGGGCCATGAGCGGGAGGGAATAAGGAATGTTTAACATGTAGTACCGCACCTTTCCCAGCAGGAGGATGGATGCCTGTGACGCATGGAGTGGGGGTGGTGGTGTTGGGGATATGTAAATGTAGCTAAGTACCATGGGTATGCATATTAATGAGATCGAACAGCTAACGGTAGAGGTCACAGTAACCGCAAACGTGAATGCAGTCCCGCTTGAATTACTTAACTATAGAACATATAGATGTGAATGTGTACGTAATGCATCCATGCTGCAAAGGCCGCTACATGTATAAAGGTGTAAGTGCGTTCTGCACACGCCCGGCAACCGGATCAGAGATATGTTACCGGAATAGTCACAACTAACACAGACCCAGTAAACATTTCTAAACAGAATACGGATATGCATGTGCGCCTGTGCATAGCCTACAATTAGGAAATGCAAGTGTGCGTGTGATCCACTCAAGCAGGGAAGGTTAAGGGTGTGTCCTCCACGGTAACCAGACATGTCTCACAAATGTTAGCCTCTGAACGTATGGAATCGGGCAATGTCATGTAAAGTACCATTAGAAATAGTGAGAAGCACACGCTATGTGATGAGACAAACATAGACTGTGGACAGTATAACGTATGTGTTAGTAGTATGGATTGATGACGGTTATGCATCAGTAACCCGACCCACTTGTCAGAAGGTGCCCCCGCATTTAATTGCATTCAGTTGGCTCACACCTGTTGACCGGCTAGGCCAGCTGGATGTATGTCCAGTGTCAGCAGAGGCCCGTGGAGAAATGCTCCACACACAATAATAGCACAACATACCAAAGTACTCATATATGTAACCAAAGAAGAACAACAACAGAAAGTGTCCTGAAAGGACTGGTTACACACAGATCCCAGATGACAGACAGATATATGGCCAGTGGAAGCACTTCACAACTATGGGATCAGGTCCCTAAAGTAGCAAGAAGGTCACACACCACACGCCAGCTTAATTGCCAGATAGACACTGGTTAATGTAACACACAGCAAGATTAAGGGCCAACTAGCCGCACACCATGCCAGAACCGTACAGTGGAAAGGTATGGCATGGTAATTGATATGTGTACACAGGTAATCCACAGACAGTAACAAAGAAAGGTATGAAACGAGGGGTTCACATGTATATATTCACACACAGCAGTCCGACGGCCCGCATATATGACGATGGACATAGATTTGTCACTGGAAAACAAGATGTAAACGACTACAGTTCATTCCATGTCACATTGATATAGTTAGAATACAGTCATATTCATATGTAACATTCTGACTCATTTACACTAATATTTATACAAACTATGATTAAATTGTAATCATTGATTCCACGCTTTGGAATCGGAATGCAACAATCATACACATTGATATACAAATTCATGAGCAGAACACTACATTCTAAGGTGATTCGCAACAATTATCAACTATGTTTCAATAGACTGATTGTATTGACCAATCTTGTAGTTATATCAACACATCGTTGGTGTATTATTGTTTCCATTAAGTAATGTATGCAACACTGATCAGTATATGTCACCGTATCATCAAGACCTGGAGCACTGTCTACTTAACTATGAGCAGGTTTATTGATTAATTGACTTCGAACTGACTCTGAAGGAAGTGTATAAGGGACGACTATCCAATGTATTTTGTACTCCGACGATGCCTCATGTCAGTGGGTGAAAGAGCTCTGTATCATTTGACTGTGGAGTGTATCTTTAGTGTCATTGTCTGTTTTGGCCTGATATATATGCAATAATGTCTGTTATGAAGATGACCAGGACCCAAGGTTTGCTGTATTTCCGCCACCGCTCGTGGACATAGACAGGCCAAGTAATACATAATATGGGTAGTCAAACAGACATCCACGATTGGGGAACATACAGCAGCAGTCACAACCACTGGCCAGATGGTGACAGTCCAACACGATCTACACTTTACATATGCACATCGGTGTCCATTGTAGGACTCCAAAATTGATCCATTCGCACCATCGACCAGCTGCGATCGACGCAAAAGAAGTGACAGCCGTGACTACGGCACAGCTAGACATATGCACCACCAGCGTGTTTAAGGTTGGGGACAACTGTCCATGAAATGCAGGACATATGAACAGAAATCCCCAGATTGTCGTGTCCATAGAAGTGCGACCACATCCCAGTCCCGCACACATGAAGGATGTGTAATGGGTACCGTGGAGGGTTGCAGCCATGGGATCCTGGGTATGCAAATATGGGGCTCGGTGTTGTTTGGCAGATAATCCGCTGTCACGCTGCGTGGGAGGGATGCGGTATAGCACGGCCTTACTCCCCACTAATGATGCAAAGCATCCACCGGATAATGGTAAAAGCAGGTGTGAGTGTTGTACAGCCCTATATCAGTGTCCAGTAGGCAATTCCCATGGATGGACAAGTGTACGACCGAGATGGCACCTATAACTGGAAACCTGATGGAATTACACAGCTGCAGTAAGGCATAACACAGGAAATACAGATAGGGACTACAGTAGACACTCCCCATACAAAGACAGACTGCCGCGTAATACCGCGACATGGCACTGGATCTGCCATCAACAACATGAGGATCACTCGCCCATACCGCGGAACAAATGGGCTTACCTGTGGAACATATACTAATGGCACACAAACAACTTCAACTAGGAAGGTCATAGGATGTTTCAACACTGGCGCTCCCAAGATATAACTAACATCCTTAAATGAATAAATAGGGTATACATGTTCCGCTGTGTTATATTGACAATACAGTGGCGATACGCCCTACTGGGCCTTTTGAGGATTACTTAAAGCAGTTGCCAACCTGCAGCATGACATCATTACCATTTGGGTTAATCGTAGTAGGACACGGGTTTCAGAGCACAACATAATATGTGTAGTCAAACACACATCCGCGATTGGGGAACATACAGCAGCGTCACAACCACTGGCCAGATGGACACAGTCCAACATGTTCTACATTTTACATATGCACATTTGTGTCCATTGTAGGACCCAAAAATTTATCCTTTGCGAGGAGACCCAGATGAACTACAGCCGTGACTACGCACAGCAGCAGAAATGCACCGCCAGCGTGTTCAAGGTTGATGACACCTGTCCATGAAATGAGGGACATATGCACAGACATCCACAGATTGTCGAGTCCACACATGTGCGTCCACATCCCATTCCCGCACACATGGAGGATTTGCAATGGCTACTGTCGAGGGTTGCAGCCATGGCATCTTGGGTATGCAGAAATGGGTGTCGGAGATGATTGGCAGAGGATCCATTGTCCCGCCTGGGAGGGATGTGGGTACAGAACATGGCTTACCCCCCACCAATAATGGCAATCATCCACCGGAGAATGCAACATGCAGGTGTGAAATGGGTACAGCCATACACCAGTGTCCAGTAGGCATTTCCCAAGGCTGGACAAACGTACGGACAAGATGGCACCCACAATAGCAAACCTGGTGAAATAACACAGCTGTAGCAAGGCATAACACAGGAAATACAGCTGGAAACAACAGTAGACACACTCCATAGACATCCATCCAGCCGCATAATCCCGCGCACACAGCAACCAAGCTGCTAGCAAGTGTATGGGGATCACCCGCTTCCACTCCGCTGAACATACGGGCGCCTGTGGAACACATATTAATGGCACTCCAACAACGCCAACTAGGAAGGTCATAGAATGCTTAAAGTATGGCGTTCCCACTCATAAAGAACATCCTGTCATGAATAAATAGGTTCTACATGTACCGCTGTGTTATTATGGCAATACAGTGGCGGATAGTTCACAATGGGACCTCTGAGGATTACTTAAAGCAGTTGCCAACCTGCAGGACTACAGTAACACCATATGGGTTAATTGTGGAAGGACACGGGTTCCGTAGCACTACATAACATGGGTAGGCAAACAGACATCCGCGACTGGGGAACATACAGCGCAGTCAAAACCACTGGCCGAATGGACACGGTCCAACATGTTCTACACTTTACATATGCACATCGGTGTCCATAGTAGGACCCACATATTTGTCCATAGGTGTTGGCGACAGGCTGCTATCGTGCGTAACCAGAAGAAGTGACAGCCGTGACTAGCCCAGAGGTAGATATCGGCACAACATGCCTGTACAAGGGTGATGACAAGTGTCCATGAAATGCAGGACATATGAATAGGACTCCCCAGCTCGCCGTGTCAATAGACGCATGCTCACATCCCATTCCCGCACACATGAAGGATGTGCAATGGGTACTGTCGAGGGTTGCAGACATGGGATCGTGGGTATGCAAAATGGGTCTCGTGTGGATTGGCAGATGATTCGCTGTCCCGCCTCGTGAGGGACGTGGCATGGCATATGCTTACTCCGCACTAATAATGGCAATCATCCCCGAAAATGCAGAATGCAGCTGTGTAATGTGTACAGCCCTATACTAGTGTCCAGTAGGCAGTTCCCATAGATGGACAAACGACGCCAAGATGGCACCCATAGCTGCAAACCTGGGGGAATCCCACAGCTGTTACAAGGCATAACCCAGGAAATACAGATAGGGACTACAGTAGACACTCCCCATACAAAGCCAGACCGCTGGGCAGATACCGGAGTATACGGCACTTAATCCGCCAGCACATTAATGGGGATCGCACGCCCATACAGCAGAACAGATGGGTGACCTGTAGAACCATACCAATGGCACAATATCAACGCCAGCTGGGAAAGACATACGAAGGTCGAACCATGGCGGTCCCACCAATGAAAGACATCCTTCAGTGGATTAATAGGATTGATGTCAATTGACCATGGAAAACACCTGCTCAACAATAAAGACCCGCTGGCACCCTATGGCCACAAACCATGTCACACATAGGTAGATGGAACAGTCAACGAAAACATTTCGCGTAACGGCAGGTCACACATGGTATCCAAAGGTTCTTCATAGACATGTATGCGCTTATCACCCGAGGCCCCGTGGAGACGCATACATAACATGGGAGCATCCAGGCTTTAAGTATCCACCAGACACTTCCATTTGTCACTTTCTATGCGAACAATGAACATGTAGCCACAGCATAGAAAGCACAGACGACTGCTAACGACACACACGATGTCAACAATTCAGAAGGCATCCTATGAACACACATTACATGATATTGTACTATGCCGACCCCTCAACAATCAGAGACCTAACAATGTATATGGAAGATATGCATAGCATATCACTGTAATACAATGGTACAGAACTGACAGAGTAGACAAATGTATGTTAACCCTACATCTGCATCTACACTACATTCCTGCTACGGTGTTTGCTCCACCTGCTTCACAAAGGATGCCTCAACAGTTATCCATCGGTCAGCCCTGGTGTGTGGCCAAACCTCCACCTACTAATCTATCTACATACGCATTCTTCAGCATAGCTGTGGAGGTCCCTCCTGTGGTGTAATACCCTAGACGCCGTAAAACACCGACTGTAGACGCAGTGCCTTGTGATGTGCCCATAGTCGCCGTAGGCATACGCCAATCCCTGCGGCTGCCCAGGCCGCTGCCCTAGTAGGGCCACCTGTCTAGTAGGCGTGTCACGAGGTATATCAAGATGGGTGCACCATGTGTTGTGCTGGCGCAGCCATGTAGCCCCACACCCTAGGGCACCGCCGATCTAAGGCCGCTGCCGCCGCAGGGGTAGTACAGTCTGCAGGTATGTGCAGACGCACATGTGACAGCGGGCCACAAGGATACCCATAGTGGCGACAGCTGCACACATGGCTATAGTGGGACACACACACGCCATGCATACAGCACACATAGACATACACACACCATAAATAGGCAAGTACACACAAGGTGTATGTCATGTATGGGTAAAGTGTAAGGACAGCAAGGATAGCTGTCTGCCATGTAATCCAGCGATGTCTATGAGGTGTTCTGGAATACGGACAGTGCATGGACAATGTGTGGATATGCAAAGTACCACAGTTATATGTGTCAGCCGCAAATATGCGATACATGGGGAAGACGGCTGTCCATGGAGAGCAGCTACGGCCACAACATAGGTACATAGATATACAAAGAAAGAGGTACACACGAGCACATCCGCAGGCCCGTGAGTGTAATGTACACAGCAGCAACCCACAACACCATAGTAGGGTACACGTGGAGAACACGCCACGGAGGTCGCCACCAGAAGAAGCACACAAGCAGTACACGAACTGCGACCCGCCATTCACAAACACAAGGATGGCGCCAGGATATGGGTGTTCCGTGTAAACCTCAAAGCCATACCATATGAACCCATGCAGCTGGGTGCATGGACACACACACACATGTGGCACGATGGTGATTGACCACACCCCCACATACCCAACCGCACAAACGCATAACACAGGTATGGTATGCGCCACGTGGACCACCGAGCACACCACCAGCAGAGGCACATGTACAGGTGGGTGACAACAACCGTGACAGGAATGGCCGCTGGTAGGCAAGGTATGTGTCATGGCCGCCTAAAAGCATGTACATCCGCAGAGGCAGCTGCAAAAACACACACACACAAACACACGCAAGGGCCGGGAGTCGAACCTACGCCTATCTACATGAACTCACTACAGTATGAAGCATTTACAGAACGCTGCCACCGAAGTTTACTGAGCACAGCGCTGTCAGAGGCATACTTCTAGGCTGGTGACATCACCCGAAAACAATAGCTGGCAATAGGCAAGGTATGTGTTGCGAAGCGTATAATAGTATGTGTATCCGCAGAGGCAGCTGGAAACACACACACACACACACACACACATGGAAGGGCCGGGAGTCGAACCTACGCCTATCTACATGAACTCACTACAGTATGAAGCATTTACAGAACGCGCTACCGAGTTTACTGAGCACAGCGCTGTCAGAGGCATACTTCTAGGCTGGTGACATCACCCGCAAAACAATAGCTGGCAATAGGCAAGGTATGTGTTATGGCGTATAATAGTATGTGTATCCGCAGAGGCAGCTGGAAACACACACACACACACACACACATGGAAGGGCCGGGAGTCGAACCTACGCCTATCTACATGAACTCACTACAGTATGAAGCATTTACAGAACGCTGCCACCGAAGTTTACTGAGCACAGCGCTGTCAGAGGCATACTTCTAGGCTGGTGACATCACCCGCAAAACAATAGCTGGCAATAGGCAAGGTATGTGTTAAAGCGTTATAATAGTATGTGTATCCGCAGAGGCAGCTGGAAACACACACACACACACACACACATGGAAGGGCCGAGTCGAACCTACGCCTATCTACATGAACTCACTACAGTATGAAGCATTTACAGAACGCTACCGAAGTTTACTGAGCACAGCGCTGTCAGAGGCATACTTCTAGGCTGGTGACATCACCCGCAAAACAATAGCTGGCAATAGGCAAGGTATGTGTTAAGCGATAATAGTATGTGTATCCGCAGAGGCAGCTGGAAACACACACACACACACACACATGGAAGGGCCGGGAGTCGAACCTACGCCTATCTACATGAACTCACTACAGTATGAAGCATTTACAGAACGCTACCGAAGTTTACTGAGCACAGCGCTGTCAGAGGCATACTTCTAGGCTGGTGACATCACCCGCAAAACAATAGCTGGCAATAGGCAAGGTATGTGTTGCGAAGCGTATAATAGTATGTGTATCCGCAGAGGCAGCTGGAAACACACACACACACACACACACACATGGAAGGGCCGGGAGTCGAACCTACGCCTATCTACATGAACTCACTACAGTATGAAGCATTTACAGAACGCTACCGAAGTTTACTGAGCACAGCGCTGTCAGAGGCATACTTCTAGGCTGGTGACATCACCCGCAAAACAATAGCTGGCAATAGGCAAGGTAGGTGTTGCGCCGATAATAGTATGTGTATCCGCAGAGGCAGCTGGAAACACACACACACACACACACACACGGAAGGGCCGGGAGTCGAACCTACGCCTATCTACATGAACTCACTACAGTATGAAGCATTTACAGAACGCGCCACCGAAGTTTACTGAGCACAGCGCTGTCACAGGCATACTTGTAGGCTGCTGACATCACCAAGAAGACAATAGCTGGCAATAGCCAAGGCATGTGTTGCGCCGCCTAAAAGCATAATCAGTCGCAGAGGCAGCTGGAAACACACACACACACACACACACACGGAAGGGCCGGAGTCGAACCTACGCCTATCTACATGAACTCACTACAGTATGAAGCATTTACAGAACGCTACCGAAGTTTACTAAACAGAGCGCTGTCACAGGCATACTTGTAGGCTGCTGACATCACCCGCAAGACAATAGCTGGCAATAGCCAAGGCATGTGTTGCGGAGCCGCCTAAAAGCATGTTCAGTCGCAGAGGCAGCTGGAAACACACACACACACACACACACGGAAGGGCCGGAGTCGAACCTACGCCTATCTACATGAACTCACTACAGTATGAAGCATTTACAGAACGCTACCGAAGTTTGCTAAACAGAGCGCTGTCACAGGCATACTTGTAGGCTGCTGACATCACCAAGAAGACAATAGTTGGCAATAGCCAAGGCATGTGTTGCGGAGCCGCCTAAAAGCATAATCAGTCGCAGAGACAGCTGGAAACACACACACACACGGAAGGGACGGGGGACGAACCCACGACTATCTACATGAACACACTACTGTATGAAGCATTTACAGAACGCGCTACCGAAGTTTGCTAAACAGAACGCTGTCACAGGCATACTTGTAGGCTGCTGACGCCAGCCGCGAAGACAATAGGTGGCAATAGCCAAGGCATGTGTTGCGGAGCCGCCTAAAAGCATATTCAGTCGCAGACGCAGCTGGAAACACACACACACACAGAGACACACACACACACACACACACACACACACGGAAAGGACGGGGGACGAACCTACGCCTATCTACATGAACACACTACAGTATGAAGCATTTACAGAACGCTACCGAAGTTTACTGAGCAGAGCGCTGTCAGGAGGCATACCCCACGTGAGTGGTATCATTTGCAAAGGCAATGCGCCCGCCGGTGTTCGGACAGAGTGCGCAGTCACGCAGTCTGTTACCATCCCAAGGTCGCCAGACACTAACACGCTAGTGCTGCAGTCCAGAATAACAAGTAACTACTGATCAGTACATCACTGCATACTGGGCATGCTCAGACACTTAGACTCGGCACAGGGCAGACATGCATACACATGTTGCGACGGCATGGGTGGCGAATGTGGACCGTCCGGTGTGTCCAGCCACACAACAGAAACCTGGCCATGCCACAGACGCGGCCGCTATGTAGGGGATAGAGGCATGCACCCGGGGTATTACTGCAGACGGCTGCGGTGTGCACTGTGCTGTGTGTCTATCTACACAGCTGCCTACTGGGCATGCTCAGACACTTAGAGTCGGCACAGATCAGACATGCATACACATGGTGCGACGGCATGGGTGGCGGAATGCGGACCATCCTGTGTGTCCGGCCACACAACAGTAACCCGGTCATGCCACAGACGTTGTTGTTGCTGCAGGGAATATGTAGGTGCAATTAACCATGTGTAGGACTGGCCTACAGTTTGTTGCATGCTACAGACAACCCTCACAAACACAGGATACCTTCACAGATGTCCTGAGGACACTGGTGAGTGGGCATGCTCTCACAACAGCACCGCTTGGGTGACATGAACCACCCATACATAGCCTGGGAACATTACCCATGGCACAACACAGTACGCCAGCAGTCCCAGGTGTTCACACACCTGGCCACTGTTAAACAGCCATGCACCATACATACCAGGGGATGTCTGACAGTTCTGCCCATCACGCATGGTGAGGATATGCCCCACACAGGATGTACAGCCCTCAATGGTGATGCAAGACCGTATAGTGGATCCACTGGTCATCCACTCACTGTAACCAACACCAGCATGGGGGACCTCAGTGATGACCTCTCCACAGGAAACCACACACATCATATGACCGTGTGGTACCCTACATGTCCTCCATGCCAATGTTGAACAGAGGCCAGACCGAAAACGCCACCAATGCCTTCCACGACCACCCACATGCATGTCTGCGACAGGCAAACATGATGACATCAGGCCCTTGTCCACCACAGGTAGGCACATGGTGTGGTGGACCGCAGCCACTGACTACCTGTACATCAACAGTTGAGCTACTACATGGCAGGGCAATGACAGTACCAGGGAAACCATCACCCATTCATACCAAGGCCACCATACGGCCCCACATACCAACATCCAGGTCCGCTGGGAGTGGTACTGCAGAGGGCACATGAGACAACCACAGGGCCTTCCCTAACTGTGGTAAGGACATGGTTGGGGCACACAGACCTGCATGGAAATGGTCCAGAATGGTACAACAGTCACTGCACCCACAGACATTGTCTGCATACCACAGGACATGTTCCATGCATACATCCCCCAACAGGGAACATATCCATCCCACCAGAGTGTATCCTCCCAAACATGTCATATGGCCTGGGGTGATCCCATATCTCTATGGCGCTTGACACGCCAGCAATGGGCACCGATGGTTTCCTGGCTGTGTGCTACCCATCCTCTTTAAGGCCCTCGCCCACACATGCGCCACTGTGTCATGTTAGCCTTACTATGGGCTATGTCCCCAATGGATGCCATATGGCATCTGTGGTCCCACTATGCCAGGGTAGTGCTCCTATGGACTGTCAACAGCCACACCCTATACGCTTGACAAGTGTTGTCTGCAAAGCTGTGTGGAGGTCCATACAGGTGGTCATGGTTACAGATAGCGTGTACAGCCAATACCGAACATACCCACAACTACATAGTCAAGGGCGGATCCTGCCTCCCAACCTGCTCGTCCAGTCTGGAGTGTTCACCAAGGCCATTGATGGGGATGTGCGGTGTTGCACACAGTACCATGACCTGGTGGGAGCGTTCAGCGCACACTACACATGGGACCCATGTAAAGGCTCGCCAGCATACATGTGGGGACATATGTCACCCGATGCTTCTCACACAGGTTGGAGGTCACACCACACAGGGTTGGTGCTGAAGGTGCTTTGTCACACTCATATCTGGACCCAGTGGAGGCCCACAGGGCTCACTCCTGTGCACCCTGCCATATGGCATCCGACCTTCCAATGTGCATGCAATCATAGGGGATTGTAGCAGACAAGGTATGCAGATGACTACGCGACCGCCGACATACCCAGCACCCCATGTTACACGCACATCCACCTAGGGCGCCATAGACATGGCTGACTGGTGCCAGAGCCATGGCCTGCTACCAGATGCCAGAGAAGGTGCAGCCCTACCCAGTGTGAAGAACATGTTCGTCCCAATGTCACATGTAGGTGGTACGCCATTAAAGGTGGTGGACATGTTCAGGGTGATGGCTACCACACCTGTTGGCAACCTCTGTCAACACACACAATGGCAATGTGGGTGTGAAGACATTCCATTGTGGCCTCCTGGTCTGGATGGAATGGCAACCACATCAGGGTGTTCATTGTACCCCTGTACACATCACACAGCAGTGCAATGACTGTGTACAATGGCACATGTGGCCTGTAGCTAACCTGACGCCTGCAGCACTCGGAAGGACCGCAAACGCTCCACAAGACGGGATGACGGTGCTAGGACATGTGTCACATGGTGCACGGCCAAGGGGACACTGGCTGTGGATCTGCACAGCACAGCTGATCCGCGGTGATCTGTGCCCGACATACACGGCCATGTCTGACCTGGGTGACATGGGCACATTCCACCTCCCAGGCCCCATGCTAACACGGGCACAGAAGTTTACTGTCAGACACCTCAACCCAAAGATGAGTGGGACGTGCTGGGGAACAGGGTAACGGCCAGACACACAGTACGACACGGGAGGAGTGCCAGGCCATGTGAAGGAAAGGCCCTGACTGCCTTTGTCCAGGACTGCTACTGACGGTGGATGTGTGACTATAGTTATGCGCCAGTCAACCTCTGTGTGTCACTGCTAGACCAGGGACTGGGGACTGATGGATATGGCATCCCCATCCTGAGGGGTGTTAGATGCCACACACAGTCATGCTAGGTCCACACATGTCGTAGGGCACATATCCTGTTACGCTCATGTGTCCCTATGTTCCTATGTAGGGTCCATGCCGGATGTGGGTAACTGTGCTATGCTGATTTTGCCAGACATGCTCAGGGTACCCCACTACACGCGGGGAACTAATTACAGTGCTCCCAGTAGGCACGCAGTACACCATCAGTATCAAACGGGTTAACTGCACCGACATGGTGCTACACATGTAACCACCACACATACTGTGTACACATATCAATGAATGCTGCACCTGTCCTGCATGGTATGTCTGCTGCATGATGTCCGTGCACAACACACATCACATACACACCTGTCACCAGCCATACACACACACCACAACATACACAGCACGGACTATGCGGACACAGGTATCACGCACACCTCTCACTATCGTGGTCCACCCTGTGCATCATAATATGTTAGCTTAACCGCATTGCTGGTGTGGCTCACAGTTATGCGGCAGAGACTTAATCATATGCACAGGGTGATATGTGCCACAGGCATGGGCTGTACCAATGGATGACATCATGTGTGTGTGTAAGGGCCAGTGCATTGAGTGGGCATGACTATGTAGAATGCATGTGGGTGTGGTGGAGCCCTACAGTTGTGTCTGCTGTGTGTGGGTGTGTGTGTACACAGTTCAGTCATCTGTGATGCCTACACGGGTATGCTTGGCAGCCCCTGACTGTACAGTGCAGGTGTTACGGCTCACTGTGTCTGCCGGGCGCGGCGACCCGCGCCTGCCTGGGGTCGCACGGGCACGACCGGGTGGAGGTACAGACTGTCCACTCTCCGATGTCACATGTCCGCTGGAAACATGCCCACGACGGGCCGGCCCAGGGCCACGCCCACGCGGCCTGCTCTGTCCTGGTGTGGATGGTGTAGTAGCAGCTGCAGTGCTACTGCTACCATCACTGTCTGTGTGGGCATGGGAGGTGGCACGCACACGCTGACCTGCAGCAGGTGGTGTTGCTGGCACACGCCCACGCGCCCTATGGCTCACCCCTACCTGGTGTTCCTGCACGGACTGCGACGCCAAGGATGGCCAAGCCTCGGTCGAGGAGACCAGCCATGTCGCCTAATCTCCTATCCAAAACATCGGCAAGATGCTGTTGTGCATTCGCCAATGCCTGGATGCTGTCATTTAGGGTACGGATTGCGGACCTCTGCAGCCTCTGCCCCTCCTGGTTCTGCCGCTCGCACGCGCCTGCGCCGCCATTACAGTCTGGAACATGCGCCTGGTTATACCAGCTGCTGCACCCTGTACGGCAGGTGTATGTCTAGCGGTGCTCCCCACGGGCAGCACCTGCCACATGCCTGCGTGGCACTGCACCAGTCCTTACACTGGCAACATCGCGGTGTACCCACACCTTCTGCAGCCACCACACATTCCTGCTCGGGACAACAGACGCTGACTGACCATCATCTATGGGCATCGGTGTCGGGTATGTGTCGGCATCTGAACCGTGTGCAGGGATGAAAGGGACGATGTGTAATGTTCTCCACTGGCACAGTCTCTGCCTGTGACGACCCTGCCTGTGCCTCATGCACATGGTCATCACCACTAGTATCTGTGGGGACACTAGCATCAGATTGACCGCAGGAGGGGAACGCACCTACAGCACCTGTCAATACAAAGACATACCATCGGTTACAATACAGACACACACACACACACACACACACACACACACACACACACACACACACACACACACACACACACACACACACACACACACACACACACACACACACACACACACACACACACACACACACACACACACACACAGCATGCATGTGATAATGCAGGTGGCATGCAGCATTCACACAACACAGACCAGTGAATGCAGACCAGACATTCATAGTGGCAGTATGTACACTGCCCTGGTGGGGACAGTACAACAGGCAGGTGTCATTTAGTAGGCATGCAGTACACACATTCATGGTAGTTTGCATGCATCAGCGTGATACACCGCGGTGGCCGCTGGCAGGTTGAGAGTACACATGGCTGCCAACACTATGTAATGTACACCGCAAACATGTGCGTATCATGTGGACATGTGAGGATGGTGTCCCACCGCATGCACCACATCACGATGGCTGTCATGGTGCAGTGTTATGTGTACAGTGTACAGATACAATGTATGTGTAACAGTGATGTCTGTGCAGGTACGCTTGCTGTGAGCTGTGTGCGTAGCTGTACGGTGTGTGGTGCAGGCTCTGTGCCACTGCACAGTAGCAGGACACAGCTATGTGTCTGTGCGATGCGTGACCTGGACGCATTACATTGCCATGTCTGTAAGTCAGTTCAGCTGCTCAGCAGCACATATATGGTGGACATTGGAGGCACCTGTAGTAGCTGGGGAGAGGGATTTCATGTCACTGGTGTACTACAGCAGATGTCCAGGAGGTCCACTACATTGATGAACCCACTATGTGTGTACAGGGTGCAATGGTGAGTACCCACTGTGGATGTGCTGTGTGGCAACATGCCTGTAGGTATCCACCATGGCCTTGTCTGTCTGACTCATTGACAATTGTGTGTGGTAGACATTGTGCACACGGCCCTGTGGTGGCCCATGTGACATACACCCATACTAGTGTGACGCGGTCACATTCTCTTCGGTTATGCTGACAGTGTGTATGTTTGCTATGTTGTGCATAGGGCATATCATGGTGTGACAATGCTGCAGACAGACATACATCGCAGTATGGGACATGGCATGCGCCATGTCACAACGCGGTGCACCCGATGCAGGGGCATGGGTCACATTGGTAACACCTGTGCTCTGGCCAGATCACAGCTCACTCTGTGGTACTGTGTCCATACTGCACTGGCATTCCAATGCATACTACACATGCAGCCATTGTGTAACACCTACACCATTGTATGCATAGCTGAATGCACGTGAACACACCAATTGGTTGTGTGGTGTCATACCACTCTACGGTAATGGGTGTATCTACTGTACATGGGTGGTGTGTATGTCGGGTGGTGCGAGCTGTATACCGTGACGGGGCACACACAGGTGAGCATGTCATGCCTAGACACATGGGGAATATCAATACAGCAGAACATGCGCTTGACGGGCAACAGACTTACCTGCAACAGACCCTTGTCCTTGCGACACGCCAGACGTACCTGTAAAGGCATTACACAAAGGTATACACATTAGCCATTACTATCTCCACGGTCAGCACTGTGCATGACACATCATGCATGTGTGTGGTTGCATGTGCTATGCACATGTCTGCTAACACAACATAGCATACAATGGTTTGCATCTTGTGTGGCCATATACCTGGCATGTATTGCTATATCATGTGTTGTACTATGACACCCACACCCACGCCGCCTATCATACATACATGCAACACTGACTTACCATGCGGCTCCAGGCTCATAGCTTGGGTGACACCCACCTCCACGATGGACGCAAGTGGTTGTGCATGTTGTTCCGCGGGTGTCCCCAGACTGACCAGGAGCTCCTCCGTAGCTGTGAGTGGGGCTGTGTTGGTGGCCCACCACCTGTCCCACATTGTTGCCTGGCGATTGCAGCGCACGCTGTCTTGCATGCCGGATCAGGTCTGTGCAGTGCCTGCGGATTTGTTGGTATGTGCGGTTGGTTCCGCCCACGCTGTTCACCCTCCTGCACAACTCCTCCCACATCTCCTGCCGTTCTTGTGCCTGCTGTGGGACATGGCTGAACAGGGCATTGTAGTTACTCTGGAGGTATGGTATGATGGCCCCCTCCTCCTGACGGCTAAATGGTGGTAGCCGGGAACGTGGCATTATCTGGAAGACATAATGATGGTGGCAGGTCACATTCACACTGCTGTGCTGGCATACTGTTGGAAATACATTGCTATGACATGTACGACATCTGCACAGTGATCTGTGAAGGGCATCGTGGGGGTGACACAGCCGATGTTGTGGCTTCACACCATTGAGCACTGGGTGTCACATCATATCTGTGTGCCACCCCATCACACTGTGCACGCACCATGTAGATGTTAGCCTGCCATGGACATGTGTACCTGGCTGCCCCTATGTCCGTATCAGTTGGCATATGTCCCCCCGTGACGCCTGTGCTACTGTTCACCTGTACGCTGTGTATATGTCAGTACACATCACGCCTGTGTCCATTGTGAACGTCAGCAGCGGCACTGTACACATACACATGGACACCTGCACATGCATGTGTTGTGCCATGTACTTCCACACAGCACTGTACCGGTGCTGGACAACTTGCCCCAGCTCACCTGTGTTACGATGTGATAGACATGGAGCAATGTGTAACCATGACACATTAGCAGGAAAGGCCATGCATAGCATGTACACGCACACATTGTGCAGAGCATCACACAGCACCTGTAACATGACAGGGTGCATCGCCACCACATTACTACTGTGTATGGTTGATAGTGAGAGTGCCTTTTGTCCATTGCACCATGTGGGACTGCGATAGCTCATGCAGCCTTGCTGGTCATCTCTGCATGATATGGCAGGGTATGCATCATACATGGCAATGGGTGTGACCCACCCAGGGGCTGCCGGTATTGGCAGGGTGGCTGTCCATTGCTTTGGTCATAGCTGTGTGAATCTGGACATTCAATATGTTTATCACCATGGTGTGGACACTGGCCTCCAGCGGGTATGCTGTACGCTGCTTGTTGAGGGTGTGTGTGGTGCATGCAGGTATCACACATCCATGCGCACACTGTAGCCCTGGCAGGTGCTATGTGCTGGGATGTTGATCGACACAGTGCTGTATGTGTACACACACCACTATCCCATGCACATGGATATCCGCCTGAACTGATGTGGGTGACACATATGTGTGCATACATTGCCCGCTGCCACCCACATGTCTGCTGCTGCACTACACACCGCCATCCCTCCCTGTGTGAATGTGGTGTTGGCCTCAGCAGAGGTATCCATGTATGGGGACATGGATGTTCACATAGCAGGCCCACTGATGGTATCGCCGATCTGACCATACACATGTGATGCACCCTCACACATACAACCCATTCATATTGTTGTTCACAATGGTGACACGGCTATATTGCTATGCCGGAGCCATTCACAGACATACATACACAGAGGCATGCACGCCCATCTGTGTCATTGGCCGGACTATTGGTGTGGTTTGGCACCTAACGGTTTGACTGCAGGTGGCGAGACCTACTGTGCACATGTCTACATGGTAGGCCTGTTCTACGGTAGGCATCTGTGATGTGCTGTGCACATCTCATACCTGCACATTTGGTTGTTGTCCATCGGTCCACAGGCCAGTGGTGGGACATACAGAGATGTTGCTGAACATATGTACATGCGACACTGTACAACTGTGACGCTTAGCCTCTCAGATGCTCATGTGTCATGGACGTGAACACCGCACACACATGTGGTTGTGGGCCGTCCATACCCATCTCCACCTGTGGGTTGCTATCATCCCACACACTCCTTGTACTGTCTGTTCAGGCTATGCAGCTATGTGGGGCTTGTGTGCATACAATACAATACTATGTGCCTTTGCACCCATCACGGACATTGTCACACTGGTACACCGCAGCCATACACATCGCAGATTGTTGTCAGCATGTCACATGTGGTACACACCTAACACATCTCCTGCGGACATGGTAATCTGTGTGGGCATGTCCAGTAGTGACATACCACAGCTACCCCTACATGACGGCTATGCAGGACATGTCTGTGTACATCTACTGTGACATATACACCAGCAATGCCCCCTACCTACATCACATGGTACTACCTGTGGAGTATGTGTGTCTGCATCCATGCTATGGCCATAGATGACATTTGTACATCTATATGTGCAACATACCTCGGTGCGGGTTGTCATGAGCACACGTTCCATGTGTCAATGCATTGTTTGTGTCTGTTGGGCAGTCATTGTTGTGCATGGTTTACATGGCTGACATAGTGTACTGTGTCTGATTCCAGGTACTTCATTGGGCTACCAGCATTGTACATTTCTACAGCACATTCCAGCCATCATGTAGCCAGCTTAGATGACAGTGGGAGGTGTTCCGCCATGTGCACATGTGTCACACAGTACAAGGGTGACTGACACACATTGTCGGACTGGGTTCTGACTGCTGTGGATGTGTGTACCGTGTTGACAACCATGACTGCACCAGATGGTGTCTCCTGGATGTGTGACATTCACAACAAACACCCACATTCACATAGCAGCACATCGCCCACCTACAATTTACATTCCTGCCTGAACACTGTGTACGGTATGTTTGTATGACCACTGCATATATCACTGGTGGCCACTCAGCATGGCTGCCTACAGCAGCAGTGTGTATCCTGTGCAAACATGGGTTACACCAGTCACAACACACCTGTGCCAGCTGGCCCTGTAGTGGGTGACAGTGCAGTTACATTCATCATGTAACAGTATACACCGTGCACCAGTATGTTGCGGACATGTGAACGGCTGTGCTACTCAACATATGCACACATGACGCATCACCTGGTACACCGCGGTTCTGCCTTGCCACCTGCTATTGTGACCACCCTGTGATGACATTGTACAGCCCACATGGACGTGGACATGTGATGGCTCAATGGTGAATTAACCGTCCAGGTGTGTGTCTAGCCAGGTGTCCAGTAGCCACTGGTCTGCATGCAGGGATAGTCTACATTGGCCTACTCTGTCACTGGGACTGTTGACTATGGTCATACTGTTGTTATGCAGGCATGTGCTGTCTGTCCAGTCTGATAGTCGTGGTTGAACCACACTACCGCGGCACACATGACGGTGGACATCTGGCTAAGGTGTGCAGCCCACATGTACATCTTCTCATGCTATGCTGCCTGTGCAGCGTGTCACATGTCTGTCTCTGGCAGGGCTGTCACAGGTAGGCACAGCATGCAGTGATGTGTGACAATGCTTACACCCTCCACTGTGCTGTACAGTAGCACTGCACACACAGTACAGCACACATGTCACTTATCTACAGTGCCTGGGACCTGCCTCCATGCCCTACACGCCACACCTGCCAGTCCAGATTGTACACAGATCATACCTCCCAGTCACATACCTGACTGCAACACACACAGGTGGGTGGTTCCCACACCGCACCGTGATTTACACACATACTGTATTTTCCCATGACACATTGCATCATAGGTGGTCCATGTTCAGATACCCATGTTTGTGGCCACTACGCACATTGTGACACGCGACAGTGCAGACACTGTACACCACAGGTTACATGCCAGTCAGGGTGGCATGCTGTACATTGCACCTGGGACAGTTGCTACTGCTATGTATTGCCAGCAACACGACCTTCCCTAGTATGGACTCCCACGCACTCCACACATGCTTGGCCATGCAGTACACATAGCTGGGTGACACATTACACGACACATACCATACCTACACTACCCTCAGCATGCACCAAACCTACATGTGTCTGTATGCTAGGCCTACACACCTCCCCTCTGTTTGCTGAACATCCATGCTTACCATCCCTGCTAGCCACACCCTAAGCACACAACCATAGCAGCATGCATGGTACATACACACTACAGCCGGTATTACTGACATCCACTGACAGAGGTTGTTGAGGGCATGGCACCACGCCCAATGGACAGTCTATGTGCCTATGCCAACAGTGATCACAGTGCACTTCTGCTACATGTACACACTGGTAGGGACCATGCTATTCCACACTGAGACATGGTGGTGCTGGCATTTTCACAGACGCCACAGTGGTATTCCTGTTCCATGCACACGTGTTATATGGGCACATGTGCAGGCTGTTGCACGGTAGTTTTGTTCACCTGTGTGTTGTGTGTCACTTGACAGTCATGGTGTGTCCTGCTGGTGCATGACATACTCCACAGCTAGCTACCTACACATGACTGCCAGACATTGCAGTGTGGGCCCTCACGCAGTGTGGTGGTATGTCTCTGCTGTTTGACTACATCCACATTCAATGCAGCATACCACGGTCATGCAGGCATTGACGACACAGATGTTGCTGGCATCCTGCCTGCCAATGGGGTACCTACCAACAATACACACTCTCACTCACTACAGGGTTCCAATCCTTGGCTGGACATTGTATTAACCCTGTGGACACATACATAGTACTGGCATGCACATGTTATGTCTGGGAACACAGTCCCAATGTCACCTCCAACCACCGTAGTTGTTGTATCCCGCCAACCTGGCTGTTACATGTCTCTGCAGCAGCACACATCAGTGACTGCTAGCCCATTCATGTACGTTGTGCACCATGACCACCACACTACCACATCTATCACACTACACATGGATGGTACTGCATTGCACGTATGGGGCTGCATCTCTACACCCATGACTGGGCCATTCAGTATGGCACTGGGCCACATCTTGACATACATGCTTCACACACTCATTGACTACCTGCATGCCTTTCCTGGCACCCTTGTTGGGCTTCTGTGCGCCACGGAACACCACATCCCATGCTGGCCACCTGTCATATTATTGCATGGGTGGTTGGGGTGGTACAGAGGGTATCACATCAGACATGATCTGCTCTTTGCCCTTCAGCACCATTCCACTCTATGCTATTGACAGTGTACACATCCAGCATCACATCGCACCCTATGTATCGGCATGTTACGCCATGTGCCTTCTGTACAGTTCACACAGTGGTGCAGGCATGTCATGCTAACTACAACATGTCAGGGACGTGTGGCATTGCACGCCTCAGACATGTGGCCCCTCATGCTCAGTATTTGCATACGCACACTACCTACTGTCACACAGTACTGTACATGCCTACATATACCACTTCTACATACCTGGCAGCATTCTAGCTCATCCTACTTCATGTTGCTGACACCCATACAGGTGTCAGTGTGGCAGATATATCATGTAGATATCATTGCATCAGTTACATCACACATAGTGCATACACATCACCTTTGCATACTGACAGTCATGCGTGTGTATCACATGGATACTGTCCCTATACAGGCATATCACGCTGTACATGGTTGATGTACACACACATGGCCCACATGGTGCTGTGGTTGCCATATTACACCATAGTGTGGGTACACATGTGCAGGACTACACATTTCTGGACCGTATGTGTAGCTGATACCTTGGGTGCCCTTGTACCTGTGCCATACACACATGTACACGCAGGCCATGTTACAATAACACATGTGTGGTGTACCTTACACAATGGATACAACGCTACATGTGTCAGTATAGTCATGCTGTGCTCTCTACCCAGCTCAGACAGTTTACATATGCAAATGACAGTCATGTAACACATCTGTGCTCACCTAGATGCCACTAACACAGGGGTGTAATGTACTCTGCCATGGCCCATGTTCTCCACAGTACTGATGCATGTAGTACTCCTACATGGCGCTTGCTGTGGGCAGGGGAGGAGCAGTCCTGCATGTGTGCACACATGCCACATTGCTCAGCCCGGCGCCTGTGTGACATCCACAGACTGGACACACACCATGCTGTGGGACATAGGTCCTGTGCACATCCCACAGGGGCACACTGTGTCACTAGTCGTGGTCATAGCTGCCTTGCTGGTAGGGTGACACAGACCCATGGTACCACCACAGCGGACGCACTGTATAGACATGACAGTTGACATCCAGTTCTGCCGCTCAGTGGACACTACCATGGGGGTATCAGTACTGTGTACATTGCACATGTGTTTACACACGGCACTGCTGGACATCATTGTGGCACACATTGCACCTGCTATGGAACGCTTTGGACATGGTCACTTGCTGGTACCTCCATTTCGGTACCTATTCTGCTACTACATTGTCCCATATGTGCAGGCCATACATATCTTGTGTATGTATATAACATTAGCCCATCGCTCCATCATGCATGCTATGCCTGTGATACTGTCTATGATCTCTGAACATATCCATCATGCCAGCTTCGCATTACACATACTTGACATAGTTGCGTCTACTGCGCGGGATAGGTGCACGCCGCGACATTCCGTGATGACATCGACGGTATATGCCCATGCACATGTGTGCTGTGACACTATACATAAATGTCCTATCCCCTGCTGTGGCACTTCAGTGTTGGATATCCACTGCCAGCATCGGGCGGGTGGTGGCATTGTTCTGTGTTTGCAACCCCTATGGCAGACCTGGGGTAGGGTTATCACCTGTGCCACTTTGCAAGGGACAGTCCCTCCTTGGGCAGTTGTGTCCTGACAAACTTTATCACTAATGGCAAATGTCCTGAGATTGTGGGACATCACTATATCCCATTCTTATGTAAGAGTTGCATAACATACTTATTTATGTATGTACATTCCTAACTGTTACAAGACACACAATAAGCAACTGAACTGCTACAAGAATACACCTTTCTTTATGCAAAAGAGTAGAGTTCTAACCTTTGTACTGACCATGGGTATGTGTCCACCTGTAACATCTGAAGTGTGTCCCGACGGTTTCCCACTTTGGCCTTTTGAAAGGGTGGCAAGCCGCCCTGGGGTTATCCCGGTGTTTACATGTTGTCCCACTGCTGTGCACACGCTGTCCACAGTTGTTGGTATGCTGCGCCGCTTTAGCATTACATATCCAACCTTCGCCTCTCTGCCTGATGGACAGGTATCTTTACCTACACACACCGCTCACATACTGTACAGATTCGCCATACGATCGTATGCTACACACCAGTACAATTCGTGGGTTCGACATACCTTTCCGCCTTTTGTTCTGCGCTCGACTCAATTCCCTTGATTCTGTTTCTCGAAGTTCGTATGGGTTCGGTATGAACATACGGTTTGGATATCCAGGAGTCTTCCTTATATTCGCCGCCGCCTGATCCATGTGGGTTAATCAGGCCAATAGCTGTTCCTCGGTGTGTACTTATGCGCATATCAGCGGTGATCCCCTTCCTTTCGCTCGCTACGCCACGGCACTAGGCCATGGTTCTTTCCTCGTGGCCGTTGGTTATTTGCAATACCTTAGTGAGGATGGTATGTATTGTATCATGTTTGTGTGACTGCATCCGCTATGTGTGGTGTCGGGTACATTTCGCTGTGGTGTTAGCCGTGGATTGTGTGTGTTGGGTATGGTATTGTGTTCGACATGTGGGTCCCCGTGTCCTGGCGGCGTCTGTCGATGGCGCTGTGCATTCAAATGTGTTACATGGCTGTTATTTTCCTGTACATAGCTTAATGCATGGATGCATCAGCCGCTGCTAGTGTTCCCCATGAGCTTGTTGTGGGTATGCCGCTGTCATTCACTGCCTGTATGTGTTTGCTACGGTTTTAGCTGTTATCCCTTTGATATGTGCAATGGGGTATATCTGCGGATGTGGGTGACGGGTACGGGGTGTGAGTCTTGCATTTACACATACCAGATATGCTTGTGTGTGTGCTCCATCCCTGCTTGGGGAGCTGCGGGTTACCTGTCTGTTGTTCCGGGAATGTTTGTTTTGTTGATGTGGCCTGCTGTGGGTATCGCCTGCATGTGTGCTTCCTGCACGATTCCGCCTTCACATCGGGTTATATATCTGCGGATGTCCGTCCGTGCCTACCATCCATTGGCACTTTGTCGCTGATAGTTACGGTGATTGTGGTCCTATACTTGGGGCGGACTGTATGCTACCGTAGCCTCCTATTCGTGCCGCTTGCTTACGCCACGGTCGTGGAACACACCGCGTATTTACCGGACCGTAAGTGTTCACGATCGGTGCCGGATGGCACATTCAGATTTTCGCCGCACATGCCTGATGCTGTGTAACGCTGCCAACAGACCGCGGTGGAGTCTACGCTATGGCCGCCATACCTACGGTCGTGGTTTGTACATGCGCCCTTTGCATCTCCGGTTTGCTATGGCCCTGTGGTACACTTTGGGACATTTGGCGCTTTGCATCATTTTACGCCGCCACGCATAGCCACTGAGGAGATGCCAGTACTACTTTGTGGGTACTGCTGTACATACGCCTATGGTTCCTGTACTGTATGCCTACGCCTGTTATTACACTCCGCCTGTGACATGTCACCTTCATACACAGTTTACACTGGCACACACATTACACACACACAGCGGAACACACGACAACCTCACCTCACACATACACATATTGCCGCCATGGCTGTCAACCTTCTATTTCCGGAGTGGGGAACACACACAGTAGTAATGTGAAACACATGGGCATAATGTGGAACACATAGTAATGGCATAGTGACAACTTCAGCTAAGTAGGTCATAGGTTGATTATGATATGCTGATTTACTTACAGTGAAGAACCTTTACTGACTTACTATGAGTACATTCTATTTACCAGGATGTCATTTATATACATTCCTAACAATGGATGTTTGAGAGACATTTTCAATGTGGAACTTGTAGGTACCGCGAGGAACATGAACTGTTTTACACCCTAATGAGGTACGCCTCATAATGTCGTGACACTTCACTGGTATGCTTTCCGCCGCGACCGACGGTTGAACACAATACCTACGCTGGTCGATCGCCGTGGCGGCGCAGTATCTCCGCACTCATGTCCTATGGATATGACACGCACATATGTAGGGTTGCCACCTTTCAAATGGCCAATGTGGGAAATTTTAGTAGAAACGCCTGATTTTGCATGCCAACACACACCCACGGCCAGTACAAAGGACAGCGATTCACTTTTTGACGGAATACGACGATGTAGCATTACAGTTGCTTATTCTGTTTATTATCATATTTAGATGTTTCTTCTACAATATAACTGTTTTGTGCAACTAATAAAGTAATTATGGGAAATGGTTTTGTCCTACAATCTCAGGACATTTGCCATTTTGTCAATGTTTTTGCAGGACACAACTGCCCAAAGGTGGACTGTCCCTCACAACGTGGGACAGGTGGTGACCCTACACATATCCCGATACTGTACCGTGGACTGGTGACCATCCCGACACGCTGGATATGTATTGATGCAGCTTAACATTTCCATGGCTGGCGCTACCTCCCCTGCCCACCCTCCAGGATAATCGGGTTGTCGGTCACTATGTTTAATATGTGGTGATTTCGCCTTACTTATCTGTGAACTTGCATCCCTGGGTTCCATATTACCCTGTTGTACTTTCTATCTGTGTATGCGCATATATTTCTACATGTGTACTGATATGTATTTCCAGATCTGTGTATGCACATGCGCATACGTGTGGTCGACTTGCGGCGTATAGTGGCAGCATATGGCTACGCCGTGCTGTTGAACCGGGCGGCGCTGACGGTTGGCGCTCCATGCTCTGCTGGCTATTGGGTGTGTAGTGTTTGGCCGGTGCCTTTGTTGGAGTCACACATACGCCCGCACATACGGTACACATTACGGGCGGACATGTTTGTGTGGCGTCCATTTTACTGTGTGTGCAGGTCAGGAGTTGCCAGTCCATGGGGCCTACACTGTCAGAGTATGTGCTATGCGCTCCCTCTTTGCCAGGGCGTAGGCATATTGGGTACGCCTGTCTACCTACTGGGGCTGGCTCAGGGTGTCCGTGGCGCCGCACGCCCTGTGCCTGTGCTTGCCCTGGCAGTTGTGGCGGACTTGGTGGCCCTCCGCATTATGTCCCTGCAGCAGCTGTTTCCGCAGAATCATATTGTGTAGCATACAACATACTATGAATATGTGGGCACTTGTGCCTGGAGAGTACTGCAAGGCTCCACCGGATGTATCCAAGCACCGCTACCGTGATTTCAACATCCCAACACACGCCTATGATTATTCTCGCTTGTGCGGTGCCTCATTATGGCGCTCTTGCATGTGTGTGTGTGCATTTCTGATGGGTGTCATCAACCACGGCTCCAGTGCGTAGCCAGCATCCCCCACAAGGTGACCTTGTGTGATGTCCCCACTGGCAAATACCTGGTACAGCTGTGAGGCATGCCAGATATGGGAGTCGTGGTAGCTTCCAGGGCTGCCGGCACACACATCCATGATAATGCCCTGCGCATTGCACACCCACCTGGCAATTGATGGAGGGGTATCCCTTGCGGTTTATGTAGCGCCTACCCTGCTCCCCAGGTGGTGACTTGATTTCTATGTGCTGCATAGTCTATCGCACCCAGGACCTCCGGTATTGTGCCACACGGTGGAAGCGGCGATATTGCTAGCCAACTCCTCCTGAGATGTGGGGAACTTTATGTGCTCATGGGCATGTGGAACATGGCATCCAGGAACTGGTGTAGTACCCTGGATGCTGATGCCTGTGAGATGCCCATTATGTCCCCGTGGGCCTTTGAAAGGTACCTGTAGCCAGTATTCGCAAGCTCACACATACCTTTGTGTCCACTGGGATGGGCTCCTCTGTTGTCTCTTGTTCTCAGGCGCCGCCGCACAGCTCCACTATTTGCTGTAACGTGTCCCTGTCCACCCTGTAGCGCCTACTATCTCCAGGTCTCGCAGCCCCTGGTAGGTCGCCCTTGGTCTGAACACTGCCCATCCCCTGTGAGGCCTACGGTTGTTGTCGGCACCACCCTCCGCAACTCCGGCTGTCTCTGCCACATACCTATGCATCACGGCCACGGCGCCACCCAGCAGATACATGTTAAAAGTTCCCCGCCTGTTTACACCCTACGGTGCGGCGCTTGGGAAATCGCTACTGTGTGTTGTGCGATTCACATTTATTACTGTTGTGCTGTATACCCGTGAGGTCATTGGGTGTGTCTGTGCGGCCCTATCCATGGATTATTTCCGTGGTTTTACGCTTGCAGCTGCAACGGTACTGCCTGTAGTGTTACATTACAGTTGCCTGCATTGCCTTCGCCTGGCATCTTACATTACTGCATCCTGCAGGCACATGGCATATGATGCATTTTATCTGCAGCCGCAGTTATGCTACCTCTGTACTTGGCTGTGCTATTTCGGTTCTTTGATCTTTGCATTTCTACTACATCCCCTATTATCTTTGCTCTCAAATGCCTCCCTTTCCCGTTCTGCAGGAGTCTGCATGCAGACTTATCAGCTGACGGCGCTTGCCCTTCCTGCATTGATTGGTGTTAATTGCTCGCTACGGATACATTTACACTGCTTCCGTGATTTCCTCGTATTCTCCGCATTACCTTCCTATATCCCTGGTTGTTGACGGTGAGGCCGCCACATGACTGGTTTCGGGAACGTAGTCATCCTCGCACATGCATTTGTACGCCAAGATTCTGTACTGTCAGCGATCTATTTCCTAACACGCCAGTCATGATGTTGTGATGTGCATTGTACAGCCCAGATTTGCTGTCCTCCAATATCCTTCCTCCCACGGTGGCACACCCCTGTGTGGTTGACATGTATCTGGTGTAGGCCACCTCGGTGTAGTACCGCCACGCCGCTTGCTCCATCCTTACGCTGGCTCGCTTTTGCGATTCACTATTATCTGCCTCATTTGCATGGAATTGACTACTAATACCTGGTTACGGCGCCGACACCGCCTCCACTCCTTGACAACCATTGCGCTTGGGGTTGCAGCTTTACATACATACTATGGTGTGTGGTGGCTGTGCAGCTGATTTGTGTTCTAATGCTCTTTTCGACATTATCATATTATTTCATTGCTTTACAACTTCTGTGCACACATCCCGGGTCTGCTGTTCTTTCTACGCACGCGCCATTTATGTCATTTTTACATTTTGTGCATATTTTCTTTGGACATTCTCGGTGCCTTTCCACATTGGCATATTGCACCTATATGATACCTGACTTTGACAGCCTTCCGCTACTCCTCCGGTATGTTTGGGTAAATGTAAACCGCTTTTTTGGTTTACATTGCCGCGTTCTTACGCTTACGCTTCGCGCCACTTCGTGGATCGCTATTGCCCTCATTTGCATGGTGCAATACCGCGACACAGTGTGTTTTGTATACCTACGCCGGGGGGCGGAGACGGTCCGGCGCACGCCGGTAGTGCACGTGGAATTCATTCATACCTGAATCGCTCAGCAGCCATATTTGGCGTTATAACGCCAACGCTATGCGGGCGCCTGGCGCAAGGTTCATGAATCCCGGGGATTATGTTTTTTGCTGGCCTTTTAATAAATTGTTTATTTTGCACTGGACATACTGCTTCACAAGTGCTTTTGTATTTTACTGGTTTCCCTTTTGGGTTGCACTTGTTCCTTGTTTTTGTGTCTTTTTCACAAGAGTACAAATTTCTGGTGTCAGTATTCCGCATTAAAATCCATAAGGGCCAAATGCTGTTCTCATGCATTTTTTTCTCAGCAAACTATGTTTTTGTCATTCTCAACTATTTTATTAAGAAGTTTCAAAGAAGTGGACATGTAGCCTTTTATACATGGATATCAACTATAGTGCTTTAGAGGCATTTCACTCAGAGAGTCTAGCATGTACACTATACTCAGTTTCTATTAGGACTAGGTATATGTCATCCTGTTTATGCTCTGGTATGCAGCACATGGCCAAAATATATCATGTCATCTGTTTTTTTTTGTTTGTTTGTTTTTTTTTTTATTTGTTTTCATTTTAGGTAGAGTTACAGAATCACTGTGAGGATGTCAGCTTTATATCACAGGTTATGTACAGACTTAAATTGTCTGGGTCTTATTTCCTGTTTGGTAGGTTTGTTGTATAATACTGACTGGCCATTGAATTTCAAGTATCCCAAACTGTCATGGTTGTTCCTTCTGACATTACTTGGCCTTACTCTTCGTTGTTGCCTTATTATTGAGTCTGTGTGGCTACAACTAATGTGACACTATAGATTTTACATTTTGGCGCAGATTTTCTCATGTTGTTTTTACTTTTTAAAAAGAATTAGGAAGACTATTATCATACCTGACATGGCACATGTTTACTGTGGAATAGAACTTATTCTTATATAATAATCATTGGCTTTGAAGATCATATATTATTTATGTTCTTCTGAGCTGGCATTATCAGCTGCAAGTACTACCATTCCTGTGGACAACAGAATGGATTGAGCAGAGCACAGATATAAAAAAAAAACAGCCCCATATGAGAACATGTATGTCAGAAAAATATAACCATAGGGAAATTACAATCAATGAGAAAAAAGAGGCTGGTAGCTGTCGAAGGTGAGCAAGGTAAAATCCAAACTTCATAAAACAACCAAAAACCCACCACGGACTGCAACGTTCTTTAAGAAAACACAAATGTAAAGTGGGTGAAACCCAAACAAATAAGATAAAATAAAATCCCCTGGTGCTTTATCAATGAAGAACGCTTTCGGAATTAACCTTCTTCAGATCGTGATGAATGAAATGGGGAAACTCCTAATAAAATCACTTGTAACCAATCAAAAGGGTAGTATTGGGCCAACACCCTCGTTATGAATCAAATCAAGGTTTAACCAATAAAATGTATGAATACACACACACCTTCTGTCCTAGCCAATAGTAGGTTTCCTGTTCTTCAGCATAGGGCATAGTTGAACTACCTCATTTAAACCTGGAGGCTTGTCCGCTCTCAGGTTTATAATCCATTTAATTTCGTTCCTCTCCATGGCACTAACAATATCACCTTGTCTCATTCCAACATAAGTATTTTCCAAAACTTTAAAATAAAACCGATGAGTAGAAAACTGCTTGATATGATTAGCAAGGCATTTTTTAAGGTCACGATTCCAAATATTACACAGATGCCTCAATACCCTGCTCTTAAAACAATGATCAGTTTTGCCCACATAATATGCAAGACATTCTGAACACAATACTTACTTACCTCTCTGATTAGTAACACATTATGGAGGTGTAGAACTTCTAAACCCTTGTGTGCAGCAACATGAAAAAGAAAAGAAAAATGTGTGAAAATTTGTATGTACCTCATAGCAGCATATCTATTTGCTATCTTGGCTGCCTATTTAGAATTTTGTATTGATGTGCATGCCTGTGCATATCGACATACCTTTGCCTTGCATATATGCAATCCTGTTGCATCCTGCATGCTTTCATCATGACTTAGTGAACCACCTTCATTAACTCATAGCATCTTGTAAAAGTAATATGTACAAAGACAAAGTATTTCCTCCCACATTCTGTACTTAATATCCTTGCATCATCTCCTGAGCATGTTCTTTTGCTTGCTTTAATACTTTCCTCTCTATCTGGTTCTGCCTTATGCTTGTATCACCCTTTTTCACTCATTTCCTTGTTTGTATTTTGTCTGCCTTTTTACACTTGTCTCACATGTACTTTGTGCTCTATGTGTTATTACAGAAAGCTTTTAAATGAAATACTATGCTACGTTAGGGTAAATGTTTATAATCCTTCAGTGTCTTAATCAAGTCCCAACACAAAGGCATCATCTAAGACCTTCTAGCACTTTTCTACTGAACTACTACTGCTCACTCATCTTTTCACCCATATCATGAAATTAAGTCATTGCATGTTTAGGTTTGTATAAATCTTGTTGTATTATCTTTTGTCTGCAAAGCATCATTTTATATTATTTTAAGGTACCCAGAAAATTTGCACTTGGTGGAATTTCATTTTTTTCTTCTGAATTGTACTGTGTTGTATTATGTCCCTAAATGCCACTTTTAGTCACAGATGTAATACTCTATATTTTATGTCCATAAATTAATATCAGTGTTTTTTGCATATATAACTATGAATTTTCTATCTATGCTATCCTGTAATGGACCTTAGCTTCCACATGTACTTGAAGTACTATATATTGCTTAGTCACATTTACTTTGCTATTTTTCATGGTGTGAGCTTTCATGAATTTACATCATCATTATTTTTTGTTGTTGTTTCAATTTGCCTTTGTACATAGTGGGGAGGTTCTTGATTACAGTCCTGTCCTGTATATTAATATTTCCTAATGAAGCACAGCCTTGGCCTTTGGCCAGATGTTTTTAACATATAATTACTTCTGTAGTTATAAGAATGTTATTATTCTTAAACAAATGTAAAGCAAGGGCTATATTAATCTCAAACCATTTTGGCAGTCTTTTAAGAACATTTATTGGGTATTAATATAGACATGGATAAAGTCTTCATACCTACATATGTGTGATGTGAGCATAGAACAGGAATATACTGATATGAAGCCAGATATGTCATTATTCAGATGGCAAAAACTCAGAACTGTCTGTCAACTTTTTAAATAACCAGTACTATATATGTTTGCTCTTACATGACTTGGCAACTTATTCATAACACAAACTGAATGTCTGAGCCACAATTACACTGGGAAATGCTGATAAACAAATAGCTGGTTGAAACGAGAATTAATCCCTCATTCATTAATGAGATAGTTATTTCTTTTTCAAAGGTAGCAGCAGAACTTCTACGAAATATAAAATTGGTTTTCATTTCTTAATTGCTTCATTTAGAAAACAGGGCTATATTTTATACTTTTCAAGCAAAATGTCACTTTCAAAAAATATGCCACATGAAACATCTATAAATTACCATATAAATTGTTGTCACAGATGCCTAAATGGGATAATATCCATTCGTGGAAGCTGCTGCAAGGCACAGCATTGAGTTATAGCATGGGTTCTGCACCCATGAAAATTAATGGCTTTATAGAAATGAAACACTGCATCATCTTACTGACAGTAATAGAGTAAATAAAGCATTTTCAAATATGATTTGCTTGAGAATTGAACTTAATAATATTGAAAAGGACATTTATATTGAGTAAGGAGCAGAGCTGTTGGCTATCTTTTACTTCTATATCAAAAGATTATGTTTATGTTCTGGAGATGGCTAAAGTGTCAGGGTTTTTTCAAATTGCATTATTTGTTGACAGTCAGACTCAGTGGCCAGTGAAACACTAATAAATATTAAACAATTTATGCCACTGTTCTATGCCAGGCTTCTGTGTAATTTATATGGATTTGAAAAGGCTCAGTGCTGCTAAACTTTAACATTGCAATGAAATTTTAATATCCAAAATAATTATTGTCTAAATCCCTTTATTTTGCTGTCACAGAACAGTTTTTGTAAGTTATAGGTTCATAGGTGTGTACTATATTATATCACCGAACGCTTAGGTAAGCGAACAGTGATTAATCGACCCCATGTAAGTGAAAGCTTACAAAACCGAACAGTTAGAACAGCGATGTTTTTCCTTGGAAAAAAATCGCTGTTCCAACAACAACAAAAAAAAGTAAACATATTAAAACATGAGATTAAGTGGGGGGCTTTCCCCCCCCCACACCCCCCCTACTTAAATATACCAACTCCGAGACTGCACTACAGTGCCGAAAACGGCAAAGTACCAAAGCAGCCAAGCAAATTCTTTCCCAGGGAAAGAATTCACTTACATGCCGCTTCAATATTTTGCAGTTTCAGTTTTGTCAGTTTGACCAAGACGCATTCGAAAACATGCGTCTTCAGTCTGCTGATAGGAACCCTACTAGGCTAATGGCCCTGGAGCCTTTACAAGCCTAGACCATAGAAGTGCACTGGCATTGTGCCGCCCATCATTAGTTTTCAGTGCCTCTATCAAGTAGAGCCACTGGAGTGATCCCTGTGGTGAGCTTTCTATTTCCTATCCACTCATCAAGATTTCTCTTGAAGAGGGAGAGCGAGTTGCTCTGTTTGACATGTATTGGAAGTCTATCCCTGAGCATAGGCAGTCTCTGGGTTATGAACCTGTCCCTCCAGCATGTTCTGTTGATTGTGGTAATGAGGTTGAGGTCTCTGAAGCATGTGGTGTGGAGGGATTGGGATTTCTTTAGATGTAGCATTTCTAACAGAGATGGGTGAGACATGGCTTTGTAAGTCAAGCAGAGATCACCTCTTATTAAACGATATGAGACAGAGAATAGCTGGAGTTTTTTTAATCTATCCATGTAGGACATGTGTTTAAGGCCTAGGATCCTCTTTGTGAGATATTTTGTGGGCTCTCCAGCTGTTACAGGTGTCTAGTGAGGTGCATGCCAAATGGGGCAGTATAGTCTATGATTGGTCTAAGGAGGGAAGAGTAGAGAGAAATGATGACCTCTTTCTTCCTGGATGCAAAACCCTTGGCAATGAGATGTGCCACATAGAAGGACTTTATGACCACAGCGGCAATGTGGTGGTCGAAGGAGAGGTTGCTGCCAACCTGTGTCCCCAGATCTCTTATAATGCCTTCAATGATCAGTGGGATCCCATCAATGTGGTAATTAGTGGGAACTGAGTTTTTCCCAGAGGGGATGATGACGCATTTTTTGGCATTAGGCTTAAGGCCATGGTTTTGACACCAGTCATTGGTCTCAGTGAGGCCTTTTTGTAGGATGTCTGGATCACTTGGGGTGTTAATAATGGCTCCCAGCTCCCAGTCATCTGTAACCTTGGTCAGCCAGAATCCCTCCATGTTGGCCTGGAGTTCTGAGATGTAGATGCCAAACAGGAGAGGACCCAGGACCGATCCCTGTGGGACTCCACTCATGACTGGTCTGCAGTCTGACTTGGAGTCCACTACTTTCACACTGTGGGTTCTATCTGAGAGCCAATTTGCAACTCACCTAATGAAATAGGGGTTGATGTCTAGTTTGGTGAGTTTATCAATAATTCCTGAGTGAGGAATGGTATCAAAGGCCTTGGCCATATTGAGGTAGGCTGTATGAACTGCCTTAACTTCATCCACAGCTCTGGTGACTGACTCAAAGAAGTCAACCAGTTTGGGCAGGCATGATCTACCTTTCAGGAAACCAAATTGTGTGGGATCTAGAGTTTCCCTATATCCTTGTTAATAAGGTCCATGATGATGCACTTCATAGCCTTACATATCAGACTAGTCAGGCTAATGGGGCAATAATTTCCAGGGTCTGTTGTCACTCCTTTATGGAGAGGCATGGCTGTAGCAGTGCATCATTTGGTAGGGACAAAGCCTGAGGTGAGGCTGTGAGTGAACAGCCACATAGAATGATGTTGTCGCATTTTCAGTATTATATACATACATTCAGTGTATTAATGTTAGGTGATGTGTTCTACCTTGTCTGCTCAGTTGTTGTTGGTTTGGCCTCTCAGCTGTACCTTCCTTTAGTAGTTCTTTCCATTTAATGGATTTGTGCCTTTTTGAATGCACCAGTGGTTTTGCTTGGCACTACCCATTTAGAAGTTTATTCTATACTTCATGGACTTTGTGAAAAAGGATTTCTTTCTGTTTAAAGTTTTCTCCATTCCAGTTGCAAGTTATGACCTTTTCTCTCATGACGATCCTTCTTCTTCTACTTAGTCCCATCACATGACATGCCCTTTACCTTGTGCATCTATGTTGTACTTTCTTCCTGGTGTTTAGTAAATATATGGCCATACTCCACAACATTTCTCTTATACCATTTTATCTAATCAGTTAGTTATGTTGGTGGCCTTCTTGTCTAGAAATGCATGAGCATTATAGCTGTGTTCTCAGCTCTATTTCTATTTTTCTCCTTCCCCCCAGTAAGTTTCTAAACTATTTGTGAACTGTGTTTAGCATATGTACTCTCTTCTTATCTAATAGTAATATCAGAAGCACAGATGAATAATATTCTGCTCAGAAGTGCAACTAGATAAGATCTGTTTGGCTGACTTTGACCACTGCCCTGGCCTCCCAGTAGTGAAAATGCATCAAGCTGAATCACATAACTTGTTAGATTTGATCTCATGCTAACTGCTACTCTAGAATTCTTTGAATGGCCATTCCATACTTGAAGGTCCGATTGCTGAGTACAGTGAGAAAATCTGTTAACACATCTGCTGTCTGTATTAGCATCATAAGTGGCAGGCATCCGTCACTTGAACAGTTTTCTCTCTTAGCATCATAAGCTTTGTTTTCAACCTAATACAATCAACTTTGTTTATTCATAATGCTCTGATTAGGTGTCTTTCATCAAGCTACCATTAAGCAGGTTATAATAAGCATTCTTCTTTCACATACAGTCAATTTTTCTCAATGTCAGAAAGAATGTTATTGTTTTTGCTTATACATAGACACTCTGTCCCAATGCTTCTACACATTTGCCACATAGTTCATGGATAGGCTTCATCATTCTTCTCCAACTCCCTCCCCCGATATTGTACAATCTTTGTCTCTAGATACATCATCCTTTTGGATTATTTCTGATTAAAACAATGAGAAAATAAAAAACAAAGTGCCATGTACAGAAACAATGGCACTATCTAAGCAGAGATGGAGAACTATGTGGCTAATGCCTTAAACAAAATGTTTGGGAATTCCAAAACAGTGAAAGATTGTATGCTTACTGCTAACTGCTATGCCTAAACCCACAACTTGTGTGCCTCTGTCTAGTTGTAGAATATACTAATACTGTGTCATTAAAGAGCAATAATATAGGGCTTGGTGATTATAATAATGGCTTTACTAGCATTAGTGTTTAAGGTTCAAATACTGTAATGGTATTTTGAAGACTTTTTATAAGATTAATAATCAGTCAGTGCCAAAATAAATTCTCAAACGGGCCAGTCATCCATTGTTGTAGAATACTTACTTGCTAATGACAGTTTCAGGTGATTCAGTAGTTTTTTATTATGGGTAGCTGCATAAAACACATAAGAAATCACAGAATGGAATTACAGACTACTTGTGCAATTTTAGAGAAGGTATACTCATTTGCCACAAGGCCAAAGTGAGGTTTTCCTAGAATGAGAGCTTCATGGTTTTGAGATATTAAGGAATGCAGTGTTGAATTAAGTTTTAGTTTGTTTGCCAAAACAAGTCAACATACACAATGAAAAAACTTGAGCAATAACTGCAGCATATAACAAAATAATTTATTCGTTTTTTTTTTCAAAAATGTTTTATTTTTGCTTTCAAACAATATAATACAATGTACTGATAATTTAAAAAGTACAGTGTTAACTGATACCGTATACAGTGAGTCTAACCTTAAAACATATAAAGATTGTCAAATAAAACAACATCCCTCTAAATAAAATTTACACTACGTATAGAAAGTGCTACAAAATATCTACGTGATATCAAAACAGAAGCATATAAGCATGCAGATTAGTTATATCTTTGAATAGGTTTACTGAACATTTTAAATTTACTCTTTTAGAATGTATTCTAGGAGAAAGTTCCAATACTGTTGGCAATATAGCTGTGTATTTGTATTCTTAGTTATGTTTATGTGAGGCTATATATTTAACAGCCATATTTCTGAAGCCTGACCAAGGAAGTTTAGAAAGATCCAACCAATTCTGAGTGATATATAGTTTGATTAAGGAAACCAATGTGATCAAGATATGCAACTTTAGTTTAGGTAGTTTATAAGTGGTAATATTTAGGATAGCAAATTCCCAGGACACCGTTGACTTCTTATATCCCATGTTTATAAGTTTTACTTTCAAAGAATGCCAGAGTTTGTGGGTGTGTGTGCAGAACCATAAAATATGTAGCAAGTCTGTTTTAGAGAATGTGCAAAAAGGACATTAAGAGGTGATATTTGGATTAAAGGTATTAAGTTTTGCTGGGGTCAAGTATGCATTATTGTTTATCATTAGTTGTGTCTATATGAGATTCTTAAAAGGAGTTAGTTCAAGAGTAGATTTGACAGCTGCTAATTTCTTTTTATCTGTGAGCTCATTACTCATTTTTGTCCAATAATTAGAATATAGTACAGACACTTGGTATTTAATCAAGGTAACTAGCTTGTAAACATTAGAGACCATAATTTTTTAATGGATAAAGTCTTAAGTAATGTTATGCAGGAAGTGATATCAGATTCATTATAGTCCAAAATAGTTGTTAAAGTAGATATCAGTTCACTAATTTGTCTTAATATAACCAGATAACTTTTATTCAAATTAAGAGCTAGATGAATTTGTTCAAGAGATTTTCCTCTAAATTTTAGAATATCCCATACATTACAGTTTTTAATAAGTGGATATTTACCCAAACATATATTTTTATATAGTTTAATATTTGGATTTAAATGGATAGGTTGCAAAAAGGTTAGGGTCTTATCAAAATGTAGTTCTTTTAGAAAATTTCAGAATACTTTCATTTTGTAGATTAGTGAAAGATGCAGTTTTAGTTTCCCATAGTTTTCTGGTTCAATGAAAGGTAGAGCTTTAGGATTAATACTAGTTTTTTTTAACATGTTCATACCAAATTTTAACCCAGAGAGGGGTCCATTCCATATTGATAAGATTGTATTCCACAATTTGTATTAACCTTGTTTGGCATCTACTTCTATGAAGTACAGGCCAACACTAAGGGACTCTGGCTAACAAAGTTCACAGATGACTGCAAACTGGGAGCCATTATTGCATCCCCAAATGATGTGGATACTCTACAAAAGGGCCTTACAGAAACAGATGCTTGGTGCCAGAGCCATGGGCTCAAGCTCAATGCCAAGAAATGTATAGTTATCCCCTTTGGGAAAAAACATGTGTCCGTGAATTACCATATAGGTGGCAGTACACTAAACACCAAAAGTGCGATAAGAGACTTGGGGACACAGGTGGACAGTGGTCTCACCTTCGATAACCACATCACCACAAAAGTCAGGAAATCCTTCTATGTGGCACATCTCATCACTAAGGACTTTTCATCCAGAAAAAAAGGAGGTCATTGTCCCACTGTACTCATCTCTCATTAGATCCATTATGGAATACAACGCCCCATTTGGTATGTACCTCTCAAGACATCTGCAACAACTGGAAAGGCCACAGAAATACCTCACTAAAAGAATCACAGGCCTAAAGCAGATGCCCTATGCTGACTGCCTTAAAAAACTCCAGCTATACTCTGTCGCATATCGCCTACTCAGAGACGATCTCTGCTTAACATACAAGGCCATGTCAAACCCATAGCTGTTGGACATGCTACACTTAAAGAAATCCCAATCCCTCAGAGCCACATACTCCAGGGATCTAAACCTTGTCATCACAATAAACAAAACATGCTGGAGGGATAGGTTCCTGACCCAGAGACTCCCCAGACTCTGGAACAGATTGCCCATACATGTCAAGCAGAGTGCCTCTTTGGTCCTCTTCAAAAGGAACCTTGATGATTGGATGGGAGAAAGGAAATTTGCCCCGGGGATCATGTCAGTCACTCTGCTAGACAGGGGTCCAGGGAAGTAAATAGTGTGGGAAGAAATAGCCAGGGAATTGTTATGGCTAGGTTTGTATAGGCCCTAGGGCTGATAGCCTAGTACCAACCTATGAACCTATGAACCTATTAGAGCTAATTATTTTATAATATAACTGAAGACTGGGCAAGCTGAGCCCACCTTTCTCTTTGGGATATATAAGTTTTGCATAACTGATTCTAATTGATTTTGGGTGTCAGAGAAACTTTGAGAGTTTTGCATTTATTTTAAGAAAGATTTTTTTTAGGAATATTCATATCCAGTGCATTAAATTGATAGAGTAATCTGGAGAGAATGCTCATTTTAATTATAGCGGCTTTAGATAAGTTTTATAGTTTCAGTTGCCACCATCTATAGGTATCTAATAGAATGTTGTTCTAGGTTTTGTATAAACTATTTAGCTTTTTGGGATGATGATTATGCTCAAATATTACTCCTAGGTATTTGAAAGAGTACTCTATCCCAATATCAGATTAAAAGAAATAGGTTTCTTTATGATAATCAGGATTAATTGGAAAGATAAGAGATTTAGATTTATTTAACTTATAATTAGAAGTTTTTGAAAACTTCTCAATTGAGGATAAAGTTTTATTCAAATCTGTGTTTAAACGTTTGAAGTATATATTTAGGTCATCCGCAAAAGCAGTTAGGACTACTTTGGTATTTATAGGTTCATAGGTAGGTACTAGGCTATTAACCCAAGGGCCTAAGTAAGCCTAGCCAACAAGGTTCCCTGGCTTACTCCACCCAAGAAAGTTATTTTCCTGTGCCCCTGTCAAACAGAGTCACAGAAGTGATCCCTGGCATGTATTTTCTATTTCCCATCCACTCAGCAAGATTTTTCTTGAAGAGTGCTAATGAGGAACTTTGCTTGACATAGATGGGTAGCTTGTTCCAGAGTATGGGAAGTCTCTGGCACAGGAATCTATCCCTCTAGCATGTCCTGTTTATTGTGGTGACAATGTTTAGACCACTAGAGCATGTAGCTTGGAAGGATCATGATTTCTTTAGGTGTAGCATGTCCAACAGCTCCGGGATTGACATAGCTTTATATGCTAGGCAGAGATCACCTTGGAGTAGGCGATATGCTACGGAGTAAAGCTGGAGTTTTTTGAGATGGTCAGTGTAGGACATCTGTTTAAGGCCAGTAATCCTCTTTGTGAGGTACTTCTGTGGCCTTTCCAGCTGCTGCAGATGTCTTGTGAGGTACATTCCAAAAAGGGCATTGTACTCTATAATGGGTCTAATAAGTGTCGAGGAGAGGCGAACAATGACCTCTTTTTTCCCTGGATGAGAACTCTTTTGTGATGAGGTGTGTCAGGTAGAAGGATTTCCTGACTACTGTGGCAATGTGATTGTCAAAGGAAAGACTACTGTCCACCTGGGTCCCAAGGTCTCTTATCACACATTCAGCATTAGGTAGACTGCCTCCTATGTGGTAATTCATGGGTAAAGAGTTTTTACCAAAGCGGATGACAATGAACTTTTTGGCATTGAGCTTGAGGCCATGACTCTGACACCAGGCATCTGTCTCAGTGAGGCCCTTCTGTAGGATGTCCACATAATTTTGGGACTTGCCTATGGCTCCTAGTCTGCAGTCATCTATGAACTTCCTTAGTCAATGGCCTTCTTTGTTAGCCTGTACTTCAGAGAAGTAGATACCAAACAGGAGAGGTCCCAGGACTGAACCCTGTGGTACTCCACTTGTCACTGGTTTGAAGTCAAATTTGGAGTCTACAACTTTTACAGTGTGGTTTCTGTCAGTGAGCCAGTTGGCATTCCATGTTGTGATGTAGGGATTTATACCTAGTTTAGTAAGTTTAGCTATAATTCCAGAATAGGGGATGCTGCTGAAAGCCTTGGCGAGGTCAAGATAGGCTGTGTGAACCACCTTACCCTCATCTACGGCTTTGGTAACTGCCTCAAAGAAGTCGATCAGGTTCAGGAGGCATGATCTGCCTTTCAAAACCCAAACTGGGTGGGGTCCAGAGTTTGGAGTTTACCAATGTCTTTGTTTATGAGTTCCATGATGATACGTTCCATGGCCTTGCAGACCAGGCTCGTTAGGCTAATAGGTGATAGTTCCCAGGATCATTGGTGGCTCCCCCTTTGTGGAGTGGGAAAACTGTTGCTGTGCACCATTCAGTGGGCATAAAGCCTGATGTGAGGCTATGACTGAACATGGTGCTTAGGTGGGGAGCCAGTTCGTTCGGAAGTTCGTGTAAAATGCAGCCTGGGATGTTGTCCAGTCCCATGGATGCTGTGTTTTCGGCTTTAAAGAGTGCAGCTTTTACCTGCATAGTTGTGATTACAGGGACTCTGCATTCTTCTTGTATAGATATGGGCCCTTTAGGGGGTGAGAGGGGGTAAAGTTAGCTATGAACCTATCTGCCAGGATGTTGGCAATATCAGTTGGTTCTGTAATTTTAGGAATGTGATGAAAGTACTTTAGGGATATATATCTATAAGAAAAGTGGTTCAATGCATAGATTAAAAAGGTAGGGGGACAAGGGACATCCTTGCCTGGTGCCATTTGAAATTTTGATGGGATAGGATATAAGTTTGTTTATATTTAGAAATGTGTGAGAGTTATTGTACAGTATCTTTATTTTATTTATTTTATTTTTGACTTGGATTGATCCGACTGGACTGGATACATGTTATTTTTCCCGCGAGGCGGGGGAAAAAGCTCCATAATGTCAGAAAGTTTTACACATTTTCAATATTACATATTATACATTTTAGTAGTCAGTTAAGGAGAAAGATATAGAGTATATATGAAACAAAAAACAGTCTAGCAATAGCTATCCAAAAATACAACAGTTTTCTATACAAATTTTACTTTAACAAATTCACTTGGAATGTTATAGTGAGCTAATGTAGTAAATAGAAATTTTAGGTCAATTCGGTAGAATGCTTTGCATGCATCTAATACAAGGGCATATCTTGGGTTTCTTTCATGTTTGATGAGTTGAATCATTGAATCCAGTGTCAAAGTATTATCCCATGTCTCTCTATTACTCATAAAGCCTGATTGTTCCAGTGATATAACTTTAGGCAAGTTTTTTTTAAGTCTCTCAGCTAATAGAGATGACATAATTTTTATATCTACATTTATTAGGGAGATCAATCTGCAATTGAGTGGGTTAAATTTATCAGAGTTATTTTTAGGAATAAAAATTGTTTTTGAATTATTTAAATATTGGTCAATAATACTATTTTGTCTAATAAAATTAAATACTAAAGAATAGTTGATATCTCATAGGCAAAAGTCTTATAGAAGTCTGCTGTATACCCATCAGACCCAGGGGCTTGACTGGGTTTTAATTTGTTAATAACATTTAGAATTTCCTGTAGTGTGAATGGGGTGATGGGGCATCTAGACATCTTTTCTGTGTTTTGCTGATTTTTGGGAAGTTAAGTCAATTAAGAAACTCTTCACAATCAAATTTTGAAATGTGAGTATTAGATAGGCCATAAACTTTTGTATATATATATAATCACCAAAATCAAATTCCAGCACTCGCTTACTTTCTGCAACATTTCCAGTGGAAATCCACAAGTTAAAGCACAAAACGAACACTAATTTGAGTGTTAAAGATTTATTCCAAGTGGAAATGCACAGAGAAACCATTCAGGTGATCTTCCCAGCAGCCATACTGCTGCACACACAGACCGGTTACCAGTTTCACCCCCTGGCATCCTCAGTGTAAATCACCTGAATGGTTGCTCTGTGCATTTGCACTTGGAATAAATCTTTAACACTCAAATTAGTGTTCGTTGGTGGAAACAGTCCAGTCCATTTCTTCAATTCCTGAACTGTATAGCTTGCGTGGGGACTCTAGTGGTGAAAAGTTTGATTGGTTAGTAACATTAGATGTCACTTCTCTTTTTACTTGTATACCTAACCCAGAAGGAGTGGCTATGGTTAAAGCCTCTTTGGAAAGGCATGGGAAACATGAAAGGGGTCAAACTGATTTCTTATGCATGTTACTGGAATTAGTCTTGGAGAATATTTTTCTTTAGGGATGTGTGCTACTGGGAGGTAGCCGGAGTAGCAATGGGCAGTAGTTGGGCCAGCTCATATGCTAATTTAGTTATGGATGAGTGGGAACATCATCACATACATTCCAAGGACAACACACATATAAGGATATATAGGCTATTTGTTGATGACCTGTTTATTGGTTGGAGGGGCAATGAATGTGAGCTGGACAGTTTCTTCCAAGAAGTGAACAGACATGGTATTTTTTTGCAATTTAGGATAAAAAAAATCCATGATGGAAGTGGATTTTCTGGATGTAACAGTGTTACAGAACACTTCAGGTGTTACTATAAGAATGCACAGGAAAGAGTGTTACCATCCTTCATATTTATATAGAAACAGTATGCACCCACCCCACAATTTCTCCAGTATTGTGAAGGGGCAAGCATTAAGATTATCCCACCTAACTAACCATGATGATGATTTTCTTGTAGGCCTAAAGCAATTAAAAAAGAGTTTAAAGGGAGAGGATATAACTAGATGGAAATTGATTTAGCATATAAGCAGGTGAAGGCAGAAAGGCATGGAAAAGGGAAGCCTTATTACTCAGACCCTGCCAGAGATAAAGATGGACAACAAGAAAAGGATACAAGGATACCTGTAATAATTTCTTATACACAGGATGTAGGCTTTGTGAGTAACATCATAAATAGGAATTGGCATATTTTATTGGTGAATGAACAGACTGAAAAGTGTGTAGGACTACATCCTAAATTCACCTACAAAAATAAAAAAAGTCTTAAACAACAGTTGTGTTACCCTAGACTAAGCATGTTAGCTGTAGAGTTGGGGATGGGTAATAAAAATGTGGTAACTGTAATTTTTGTGACCATATTGATCAATCAAGGTTTTTTAGACATCCTGAAACTGGCTACCTTTGGGAAATTAGAACTTGGGCTAACTGCAATACCAAGTACCTAATATATCTAGCTTACTGTGTTAAATGCTTCAGGTTCTATGTTGGCAAAATGAACCGCCAACTCAAAGAATTATTAACTATCAAAGAATGATTAGAGATTATTTATATTGCACTAGATGGGGAGAGGACTATAGTGCACTAGTCAAACATAGTTTGTCTATGGGTAAAGAGTGCACTTTTTTGTTTCAGGTACTGCAGGTACAAATAGTTAATGAGAGGCTGGGTGATATTTTGAATGCCACAGAGTTAGCAGAACTGAAGTGGATTTTTAGGCATGGGGTGCACAGGAGACATGGCTTGAATGATTCAGTACCCCTCACAATTATACTAAAAAATAGGAGTATTAATAAATAGATTTTGTTGTGTATACATGTTTTAGTATATTAGTCTTGTACTTTATATCTGTCTGAAAAGAGTTATTTTTATAATTCTTTTTTAAATATTTAGTGTATTCACATACTTCAGTACATAGGCATAGAGTTATTCTTAAATTACTACAAGGTTATCTAATAGTATTTGTTCATATTTATTGTTTTTGTATAGTAATATTGTCTGTATCTTTAAATGTTTTTGAGGGAAACTAGTTCAATTAATGAATTTAAATAGTATAAAAATGGATTGCTTCTTATGTCTTAACTGTGTGTCTGATAAAGTAATATTTTATTACGAAAGTGCTTACACAATAAACTCATCAGTGGATTTTACTTTTGTGCCTGCCTCCATGATTTTGGGATTTGGATTTGGCTATACTTCATTATGGTTTTAAGAAAGATGATATTACGTGAGGACTATAAAACAGTTAGGGGGAATCACACACTAATTTAATAAGCTGAATATTCTTTCTTCCAGAGTTTCTTGTCTCAAAACTGAGAAAAATGGCAACTCTAGAAGTCATTGTTGCTGTTCTAGGACCTTCTGCATTTTTTTAAAGATCTGTGGCTAAAATCACAAATTCAAGCACACATCCAGCAGTCTGTGAGCACTTAGAAATCTTTCTCAAAATCTTGCAGTGGTGATGTAGAAGTGTTATCAAGTCTTTTTTGGACAGACTGGAAAGAGATGTATTGTCATTAAAGCATTGCTAGACATTAATAAAGTCCTCCTGAAGATCACTTTACACCACAGCAACATTTTTCCAGCCTTAAACAGAACCATATCATGGGCATAAAGTGTTACTTGTAAGCTCATAGCATCAAGATTAAGATGATTAATAAACACGAAATACTGCACTGAACTCCGAGGTGCACACTCCAAGTCAAGGATATTGCAGCTGAGAAATAAGATCAGTGCTTCATGTAATTATGTTGATTTCAGGACAGCTAGTAATGCAGAGAAGCATGTTTTTAGCAAGATGGATATCTTGTTAGAATAACAACAGCCACAACCAAAAAAATAGGACAAAAGCTAGAGGTGATTAAAAAGCTTTTGTCCTAATTTTTTGGTTGTGGCTGTTGTTATTCTATATCTGTCCTTTATTTCTGGGGTTTGGATATCAAGTTAGTCTGCTAAGAAGTGGTGATTGTTTAGTCATATCTAGGGACAGTTACAGATCAAGAAGAAGGCCTCAACCAGCAAACACTTAATCTTATCTATCTATCTATCTATATATATATATATATATATATATATATATATATATATATAAAGATTATTTGTAAATTGATAAAGAACACTCAGTGTACAGAAACAGTTTCCAAATGTAGTATTCTGTCTTTATAATTCTTTATAATGCTACTGCTACAAAGAATGACAGCTGGCAGCATATGCATCAAAACATAGATATTTGGTTGCACCTGTATAGACTTACTGCCTAACTAAAAATAACTAGCAAGTTGCAATCTATGGAAGACAACTAAGCTAAAGAAAGAGTGATTGCATTGTGCCTACTCATTCCTTCTAGGGGAGGCTTATTGTATATTTGGAGTGTGCATTCTATAGCATGGAGACAAAAGAAAACTATGACTTGTCTCTTTCAAGGAGTAGGGGTTATGTGAAAGCTCTATGCTACGTCCATTGCACTCCTGACCAAGGAATGCTTACTAGACACATATGCAGAAAGAGAGCTTTGTGCAAAATATTAAACCCACCACAAAAATTTGCACTGCTCTAAGACATGATACTTACCCTGATGGGAATGAATAGGCTAAGTAGCTGTTAAGCAGAGAATAAATGTTTCAGACGGTGTGGCTGGGATGATGGCTATATGATCAAGTATGGGGACTGAGACAAAAAAAAACTAACAAAAACTGCAATTTCACATAGTGACAAAAACAAATTACAATCTCATAAAACTGTATCCTCAATATTGCTAATACAAGTGAGGAAGCAATTTGGCAGCAGATTAAACAGCAGATGTTTTGACACTGCTCCCATTTATCACCACAACCCAAAGTCTTATCCACCCTGATTAATGAAAATTCAACCTCATTAAAAGATAATTGAACTTAGACTTCATTTGGTAATGACTAAACCATCCAAACTAGTGGATTAACATATAAAGCAAATATTATAGTCTCCCAGTGGGAAACACAAGTGACCAAAACCAGAAACTTGCACATTTTATTGCTATGTTCTACTTCGTCTTCTTCTTCTTCTTCTTCGGCTTTTCTCGGTTAGGTGTCACCACAGTGGAACTCCAGTCCGCTAATGATTGGCAGTAGATTTTCTTTCCAGAAAAGAAGAACAGTTTTAAAAATGAGGCCTTTAATGCATCAGAAATAATATAAATCAACGTGTGATTCTAGATGCTAGATGGGCTTGAACATGTCATGATACTGAACATTACAGAACACAAGGAAGAGTGGCATAATAGTTCAATGCCAGACAAAAATCCTTGAGAGACAGATCAATCAGGTTCACCACAATCTTCAAAAGACTCATTTAAAAATGAAGTAAGCTCCATAAACCAAAACTTGTTTAATATAAAATTGAATTCTCAAAAATCAAGCAAAGACAAGATATCAATTCAGGCATAATTGAAGATATAGAGTTCAGGATTTCTAAAATAGTAGATAATGCCAGCAAATAAATCTGCTTTGAACAGTTACAGAAAATAACCTTGTATAAGAAAATAGGGATAATTTATCTGGAGGTCAGCTCAAGAAGCCCTCATATAGTTTTCTAAGGACTTTAAGAAGAAATCATTCTAAATTATGATCATGTAAACTGCAGAACTTTTCCATATTTATTATTGTCCATTCACTATCTTTTCTATCAAGAATATTAAGTGAACTCTGATTCATTATGAAGGTAACCTTTTAAATTGCAGAGGCTTACAATGCTGAGACCAGGAATGCAGAGATTAAATAACTTAAATTCCAGCCTTACATATGCTAAGTTGAAGATTGCAGTTTCTCAGAATGTTTCATTTTCTCTGTGGTACAGTGATCTTAAAATTATATATATGTTTATTGTTAGAGGGGGGGCTTGTCCTTCCCATCGAAGGAGCAAGAGAGCTTATTGCCTGGAAAAAAAAAGTTTACAGGATAAAAGCAATGCTGTTAAGGCAGCACAGAATTTGAGCGCTAGAAAACTCCAATCATTGTACTATAGAAAAAGAATAGTTTAATAATTATTGCTAACATACTCATGAATATTAAAAGAAGCTACAGTGACAGAACTCTCAGTGCAGAATTTGAGACTGCATGACATAAAATTCCACATGTGCTTTCCACACTCCACATATTCAACTGGAAAACAAACATGGCTTGCACGTAAATGCAAAAAAATATGCATTATCATACCCTTTGGAAAGACAAATATCCCTGCAAATTACAACATCAATAGCACACCCTTACAGTAGACTCAGAGGTAAGAGATCTAGGTACACAGATAGATAGTAGCCTGAACTTGGACAGCCATGTGTCCACAGTGGTGAGAAAATCCTTTCATGTGGCACAACTTATAAGTAAAGGTATGGTATCTAGTCCCAAGGAAATTATATTCCTGCTGTACTCAGCCCTCATTAGACTAATAACTGAGTACAATGCATCATTTGTCATGTATTTGACTAGGCACTTCCAGCAACTGGAATGACCTCAGAAGTTCCTCACAAAGAAAATACAGGGTGTAAACAACATTAACTATGTAGATAGACTAAAAGCCTTACCCCTTTACTCTGTCTCCTATTGACTGTTAAGGAGTGACCTATCCCTGACCTACATGGCACTCACAAATCCAGCCCTCCTGGAGCTGGTACACATCCAGAAGTCACACAGCATGAGAGTCACCTAATCTAGTGATCTAAACTTTGTCAGCAACTCAAATAAAACATGCTGGTGAAATAACTATGTGTCTCAGAGATTGCCCCTTCTTTGGAGCAGGCATCCTGTTCACATTAAGCAGAACCCTTCCCTGCCCTCTTCAAATGCAGTTTGGGTCAATGGATGGGGTATCACAAATTCAACCAAAACAAAATACAGACTGATAAAAAACACAGAGATTCTGACAAATCCAGCTCAATAACTTAAAAAAGATGAAGTGAACCAAACACACACACTGTTTAAACAAAAGATATTTAAACAGTGTGCGTGTGTTTGGTTCACTTCATCTGAAGAAGTTGTGTTATAAAATAAAATGAAAGTGCTAATATTATATTTTAAGTTGTTGAGCTGGATTTAATGAAAACTCTGTGGCCTTGCATGTGTTTTGTATCACAAATTCACACCTGTTAACTGTTATAGTATTATTTCTATTATGGACAGGGGCAATGTGTAAGATACTCAATGCTGAGGGACAAATCCATGTCATCCTCTTGCCCTTGGGGCCATATATTGGGTAAAATTAGGTTATATTTGCTAGGCTTGTAAGGGTCCTTAAGCTGTTAGCCTAGTGATTTTCTATAACCCTATGAACCTATGAAATAAAAACATGAATATATTCGAAGGTTCCTGAAACTGCTTATATATGGCGGAAATATAATATTACTCAATTTACGTACATCCTATTATTTTTTATTTAGGGACCGTAATACATGTTATAACATTTTAATACTAACAGCTCTCTCATCCAGTATTGTTTGACTCAATCATTTCATTTAGAATACCCTTTTATGTTGTTGATCCCTTTCAAGTCTCTGTTTAATTCCATTTTGTTAACTAAATATATTTGTATTATATATCATACCTCTTCAATAGGTGTGATATGAGCTTGAACTACAACTTAAATCAGTTAATAATTATTTTCTATCAATATGTTTATATTTTCTTTTTTTTCTTGCTGAGTCATTCACTGTGTTCTTTATTTAAAATTACATTAAAGTACTTACCTCAACTAGGTGACGATGGCAGTATAGTTGATAAAATTAGTGTCTTCTCAAACAAGCATATATAAGTATCCCTAGTAGTAGTATGAGATACAATCCAGTTTGATTTGTAGTAATAATCATGTATAATTTGCATAACTTATCTATTGTATACTGAAAATTTGCATTATATCACATTGCCAGCTCATCAGTGCATTTAATTTTTATTTATTTTTATCAGCATCAGAAGAGCTGCTTACTTGTTTGAGAAGGAGCTATTGTTTAAACACTACAACAGTGCAAATACCAACAGGTTAGCAAACCTAATGACTAACTGACTATACGGGCATGGCATTAAAATCAGCAGTCTTGTACACGAGCAGAAAATATATCACTCTCTTTATTTTCTGTTTGATGAAGACGTGTATTGGATTGCACATACGGAACAAGACTGTTCCTAAGGAATTCCTTGGTCATTACTTACTCTCCTTTGTTAGACAGAATATTCCGACTGAGCCAAATCTAATTGTCAGCAGATGCCTGAGGCAAAAAGCTCTGAAGGAAGGATGTTATACAAATTAGAAATAATATATGAGTTTTACAAGTCATTTGACAATAATAAAGTAAAAATTTTCAAATTTCTGTTGAAGTTTGTTTGAATATAGTTAATATGAATTAATGGTAGAAAATTATAAACAGTACATGTGCAAGGATTTACAACAGAATAGCATGTGTGGTCTGAAGATCCATAACTCTGGAAGGTGAGCTAGGTGTGTGACAGCTATACTTTCTGTAACTTACTTCATTAAATGAGAATAACATATTTGGATTGCTATGAAGGGCCCTTTTAGGTATACTTTCATTAGGTATTATTATGTAAAACTGAACACATTAATTTACTAGCTTTTGATTTGCTATTAATTTATTTTTTTGCTTATTAGATTTTTTTTTTGACTGGGTTAATCCCACTACTCAAATGGACTATGTTGTGGTCTTATTTATCTTCAGAATCTGAGGAACATATTGGCATCTTGACAAAGGCATTACCCTGACCAGAGTATTTAATGTAATAGACAAATTAAAACCAAGAAAGGTTGTTGTTGAGTCTTTCGGCTTTTCCCGGTTAGGGGTCGCCACAGCGGAACTCCGGTCCGCTAATGATTGGCAGTGGATTTTTAAGTGCCGAGTTGCCAGCCCTGATGCACAACCTTCAATGAAGGTACGCCCATTCACACATGTCTCCACCCAGAAGACACTCTAGCTGAGAATCGAACTAGGACAACCTCTTACTGTGAGGCGACAACGCTACCGCAGCACCAACCAAGAAAGTTACTGCAGCCTAATGGGTTCAATGTGATTTTCTATAAAAGATTTCTATAAAAAAGTAGGGGCAATCCTAGTACAGCTAGAGGTGATTTATATTGATATATAAATATATCTTTACAGATATATTTCATAAAACAAACTATGAATGATGAACTGGTGTGTATTATTTACTAATAATTCCTTTTACTGCATGCACAAAAAATCCACATTGTAAGATGATTAATGTGCATGGTTCTTCTTGAGAGCATTAAAGGTCATTAACTGCAAGATATCTTTGAAAAATAGAAATGCATCTTCATGTATCAGGAGGCATTTTGTTTCTTATGTTAGCTAATGCAGTACTACACTCAAGCTACAGTTTTATGTCGGTCGTGTGTCTGCAGTGGAAGAGCATTAACTTACATTAGCATATTTGGGGTGAAAAATATATGTACTAGTTTAAAGTTTTAATTTGCATTAGGATAATATTATTGAATTATGATGATTACAATCTTTTATTTTAAATCAGTATCTAGGTGCATGGTACAAAAGCTAGTTAGATAGTCAGGTAGCCTTTATTGCAGGATGGGGACATTTTCATTAGACCCATGTCAGTCTAGAATGTGTGTTTTGGAACAAATGTCTGAAATGACATGTTTCCAGAATAATTTTATAAACAATCCAGTGAAGTCATAGTGAAACATTTGAAAAACAACATACTCTTTTATAGCTACCTGAATTTAAATAAATTCCATTTGTTTTTTGCTTGTTTGCTTATAGTACAAAGTGTTTGCAAGATATTCGAATTTAATGCAACACTTTAATATATTAACATGTGTAGGATATTAAGATTATACCGTAGAATCTCGATGGCCTTCAAACAACTGGGAAAAAATATTCTGGCATCTGCTGAGTAGATTATATTTTGACAGACCCTGCATACAGGAAACATATGCAGTTGCAAAACATGTGGAAAACTACTGGAAGATTATTTTTCTCTAAATACTCATCATCACTGTCACTTTATCCTATACTAGTGACCTCTTTATAGTCATCATGTCTTACAAAGATTTGTTTCATGAACAAAGTGAAGAAAATCCTGGAATATTGCAAGGACCAATTAATCTTGTTTGCCAAAGACTGGAATAGGGCTTTGAATTCCCAGTTGGTTATGATAAATTTAAGTATTACTTCTTCTAAATTCAAATGCATTAAATCGGTGAAAATCAAGGAAGTCCATACATTGTAGGATCCCTGCTGCTGAAAGTTTTCAACTAATTAAAACTATACCATTTACTCAGCAGTTCACAACCTGCTGTCTATAACAATTGAAAGTTTTTTTCAATATGTCATAGTGGATTTTATTATTTGCAGTGCCAGAAGCAAATCTGGCAGTTTTATTGTAACATTGCTCTAGTTTCTTTAGATCTGTTTTTTTAGATTAATAAGAATTGGAGAAGCATACAGGAGAGTTCATAGGTTCATAGGTTGGTACTAGGCTATTGGCCCTAGGGCCTATACAAGCCTAGCCATAACAATTCCCTGACTATTTCTTTCCACACTATTTACTTCCCTGGAACCCTGTTTAGCAGGGTGACTGATGTGATCCCCGGGGTGAATTTCCTTTCTCCCATCCAATCATCAAGGTTCCTTTTGAAGAGGGCCAAAGAGACACTCTGCTTAACGTGTATGGGCAGTCTATTCCAGAGTCTGGGGAGTCTCTGGGTCAGGAACCTATCACTCCAGCATGTTTTATTTACTGTGATAACAAGCTTTAGATCCCTGGAGCATGTGGCTCTGAGGGATTGGGATTTCTTTAAATGTAGCATGTCCAACAGCTCTGGGTTTGACATGGCCTTGTATGTTAAGCAGAGATCGCCTCTGAGTAGACGATATGCGACAGAGTATAGCTGGAGTTTTTTAAGGCAGTCAGTATAGGCCATCTGCTTTAGGCCTGTGATTCTTTTAGTGAGGTATTTCTGCGGCCATTCTAGTTGTTGCAGATATCTTGAGAGGTACATACAAACGGGGCATTGTATTCTATAATGGGTCTAATGAGGGATGAATACAGTGGGACAATGACCTCCTTTTTTCTGGATGAAAAGCCCTTAGTGATGAGGTGTGCCACATAGAAGGATTTCCTGACTGTTGTGGTGATGTGGTTATCGAAGGTGAGACCACTGTGCACCTGTGTCCCTAAGTCTCTTATCACACTTTTGGTGTTTAGTGTACTGCCACCTATGTGGTAATTCATGGGTACATGTTTTTTCCCAAAGGGGATAACTATACCTTTCTTGGCACTGAGCTTGAGCACATGGCTCTGGCACCAAGCATCTGTTTCTGTAATGCCCTTTTGTAGAGTATCCACATAATTTGGGGATTCACCAATGGCTCCCAGTTTGCAGTCATCTGCGAACTTTGTTAGCCAGAGTCCCTTAGTGTTGGCCTGTACTTCAGAGAAGTAGATGCCAAACAAGAGCGATCCCAGGACTGAACCCTAAGGTACTCCACTTGTCACTTGTCTGGAGCTGGATTTGGAGTTGGCTACTTTTACAGTGTGGGTTCTGTCAGTAAGCCAGTTGGCAACACATCGAGTGACGTAGAGATTAATGCCCAGCTTAGTAAGTCTATCTATGATTCCAGAGTGGGGGGTGGTGTCAAAGGCCTTGGCAAGGTCCAGATAGGCTGTGTAGACCGCCTTACCCTTGTCCACAGCTCTGGAGACTGATTCAAAAAAGTCAATCAGGTTCAGGAGACAAGATCAGATCTTCGCAAACCCAAACTGGGTGGGGTCCAGTGTTTGAAGGTTGCCAATGCCTTTGTTTATAAGTTCCATGATAATATGTTTCATGGCCTTGCAGATCAGGCTCGTCAGACTGATGGGGCAGTAGTTCCCAGGATCCAAGGTGGATCCCCCCTTGTGGAGTGGGATAACTGTAGCTGTGCGCCACTAAGTGGGCACAAAGCCTGAGGTAAGGCTATGATTAAACATGACACTTAAGTGAGGTGCCAGTTCATTTTGTAGGTTCATAGGTTCATAGGTTCGTACTAGGCTATCTGCCCTAGGGCATTTATAAGCCTAGCCAGAGTGTGTGTGGCTTTCACCACCCCTTAGGATGAGAATACTACACCCTTTTAGGGTTTAGTTTACTGTGCCTCTGTCTAGTAGTGACACAGAGATGACCACCGGGGTAAACCTATGATCTCCCATCCACTCGTCAAGATTTCTCTTGAATAGAGTCAGTGAGGGGCTCTGCCTAACATGGACTGGGATTCTGTTCCAGAGTGTAGGGAGCCTCTGGGTTATGAATCTGTCCCTCCAGCATGTCCTATTTATTTCTGTGTTGAGGTTTAAGTCTCTTGTTCTCGTGGCTCTGATGGATTTGGATTTTCTGAGGTGGAGCATGTCCATTAATTCCGGATTGGACATGGCCTTGTACGTCAGGCACAGATCACCTCTAAGTAGGCGGTATGCGACTGAATAGAGCTGGAGTTTTTTCAGTCGGGCAGCATATGACATATGTTTAAGACCCTTTATCCTCTTGGTGAGGAACTTTTGGGGTCTTTCCAACTGCTGCAGGTGTCAGGTGAGATACATCCCAAATGGGGCATTGTACTCAATCATTGGCCTGATAAGAGAAGAGTACAGGGGCACAATGACCTCTCTTGATCTAGATGTGAAACCCTTCATGATAAGGTGGGCAATATAGAAGGTCTTCCTAACCACTTTGGCAATGTGAGTGTCAAATGAGAGGTTACTGTCAACCTGGGTCCCTAAGTCCCTGATTACCTCTTCCATACTTAATGGGTTACCACCTATGTGGTAATTTGTCGGTACCTTGTTTTTCCCAAAGGGTATGACTATACATTTTTTGGCATTCAGCTTAAGACCATGGCTCTGGCACCAATTATCCATTTCTATGAGGCCTCTCTGAAGGATGTTTGTGTCCGCTGGAGTATTAATTATGGTGCCCAGTTTGCAGTCATCTGCGAACTTTGTCAGCCACAATCCTCCTATGTTTGCCTGTACCTCGGAAAAATAAATGCCGAACAAGAGGGGTCCCAGGAATGAGCCCTGTGGGACACCGCTTATGACTGGCTTAGAGTCTGACATAGTTGTAGTTCATGTAGTACATAGCCCAGGATGTCATCTGGTCCCATGGATGCTGTATTTTTAGCTTTGGAGAGTGCGTTTTTTACCTGTGTGGCTGTTATTACCAGAATTTGGCAATCTTCTGGTACTGAGATGGTCTGTTTAGTGGGTGAGAGGGGGTAAGGTTGGCACTGAAATCATCTGCCAGGATATTGGCAATATCCTTGGGATCAGTATATTTAATTCCATTCTATTGTAGCTCAGAGCAGATATGAGCATTGCCATTTAGATTCTTGACATAATTATAGAATGCCTTGTGGTTGTCTTTGGAATCTTTGGCAATTTTATTTTCATAACTAGCTTTGGAGGATTTTATGAGGGATCTCAGCTTCTTACTGAGGCTGGTAAGGGAGTTTTTTTGCATCCTGGGGTTTTCTTCTTTTCTGCAACAATTTCTTCCTCTTGTTGTAAAGTTTGTTTATGGCAGTGGACCAACAGATTGGCTTCCTTATTTTGGAGGAGAGCATCTTGGTTCTATTTGGGATGGCATGATTCATGCATGAGTGGATGTGCTCATACAGTGCCTTAGTGTAGGATTCAGCAGTCGAACTTTCAGTTCCTGTCTGCATGGGTGTCATGAAGTTTGTCACTTCTGACTTGAGTAGCATGAAGTTGGCTTTGGAGAAGTTTTTTATGGAGGTTTGGGATGTGGATGTCAAGGGTGATTAGCTTATGGTCCAAACTGACCAATGAGGGGGTGACCATAGGTGTGGAGCATCGATTTCCCTTGCTGGTAATGAACAGGTCTAGGATATTGGAGCCCCTGGTGGGACAGTGGATTAGTTGATCCAGTGCATTTGAATTTATGAATACCAAGAACCGTTGGGCAAAGGTGTTGGTACACGAATAGTTTTCTCCGTTAATGGCAGGGTAGTTGAAATCACCCAGTATTAGGATGTTTGGTTGTATCTTAATATTTTCCAGTATGTTTAGAAAGTTGTAGTGAGAATCTTGGGGCATGATGGGAGATCTGTAGCAAGCTACAATTTGGATTGCAATCTTACCTAGTGTTAGTTGCACCTGGAGAATTTCAGACGCATTGTGTTGGGCAACTAGCCTGGTGGTGTGAATATCCTTAGTGAATATGGACACTCCTCCACCTTTAGTGTTTCGGTCCTGGTTTGGTGGCCGAAAAGTGTAGTAAGAGTTGCAGCCTGGTATTGCAGGGGTGCTCTCTGGAGCCTTGAACCAGGTCTCAGTTACTGCACAGATATAGATGTTCTCCATTTTTAGGAGTGCCTCGAGAGAGTGCATTTTGAGGTTTAGACTTCTAGCATTGAGTAGCATTACCTTCAGAATTTCCATGCTTGTACCTGTTATGGTGGTGGTTTTGATAAAAGATTAGTTCTAGCAATAGCTAACCTAGAGGTGTTGCTTAGAATTATTTTGTTCCTGTACAATTTACACATTCTATTGTGAACTTTCTTAATGGTTTGTGAGAAATGAAGGTCAAATCTTAGATTGTTATCAAGGGTTATGCCTAGAAATTTGGTTTGTGTGTCAGGAGTGATTATAGTGCTGTTACTGGTAGTGATGAAGAAATTGGTAGCAGGGGAGACTCTAGAGGTCTGAAAGACCATGAGTTTGGTTTGTTTGGGGGTTAAGTATGAGCTGAGGTTCTGATAACCAAGATTGTATTTCAGAAAAAGGACTTTTGTGTGATTATCTGGAGTTGATGAAGTGTTGGAGCATTGCTTATAAGGTAGTGTCATCTGCATACTGAACAATAGTTGCTAGTGACTAGAACACCCACATCTTCTCTTGTACAATCAGCTAACCATGGCTAACAATATATTATATCTTGCCGACAAAACACCCACACTACAAAACATTCTCCATATCTATTCAACCAAACGTTCCCTTCGTTCAACTAATGCATGCTTACTGCAGGTTACCAAATCAACAAATACTGCAGGAGATTCCCTATATGTCCATCATGTAGCAAAACATCGGAACTCACTTCCATTAAACCTTAGAAATACTACTAATTACAATGAGTTCAAACATTTGCTCAAAATCTTCTTTGCCGAGTCTTGGCTTTGTACATGTACTACTCCTAGCTAATACAGTTAAATACCTTCTCTAGTATAAATCTTTCTGTAATATGTGCTATCAAATGATCAGCATGACATTTTGAGGACCACAACTATCCTACAGATTTTTTGTTATATTTTAATCCTTCTCTTTTTGCCTCTTGCTAATGATGTGTATTGTAATGTATATATGCAACAACTATAATATCGCTATACTGCTATCTATTTCTATTTCTATTTGTGGAGCTTCTCTCCCCGGGCCTCCTCTGAAAATGGGGTTTTGTTTAACCCAGTCGGAACATCCCGATAAACAAATGTTATATAAATAAATATATAAATAAATAAATAATAATACTTAGGTTCATAGGTAGGTACTAGGCTATTGGCCCTAGGGCCTATATAAGCCTAACCAAAAAGGTACCCTGGCTTTTGCCACCCAAGAAAATAATTTTCCTGTGCCCCTGTTCAGCAGAGCCACAGACGTGATCCCTGGGGTGAATTTCCTATTTCCCATCCAATCATCAAGATTTTTCTTGAAGAGTGCTATTGAGGAGCTCTGTTTGACATAGATAGGTAGTCTGTTCCAGAATATGGGAAGTCTCTGGGACAGGAATCTATCCCTCCAGCATGTTCTGTTTATTGTGGTGACAAGGTTTAGGTCCCTACAGCATGTATTTTGGAGCGATTGGGATTTCTTTAAGTGGAGCATGTCCAACAGCTCTGGATTTGACATAGCTTTGTATGTTAGGCAGAGATCACCTCTGAGTAGGCGATATGCGATGGAGTAAAGTTGGAATTTTTTGAGATGGTCTGCATAGGGTATCTGTTTGAGGCCAGTAATTCTTTGTGAGGTATTTCTCTGGCCTCTCCAGTTGTTGTAGATGTCTTGTGCAGTACATACCAAAAGGGCTGCTATATTCTATAATGGGTCTAATGAGTGATGAGTAGAGGGGAACAATGACCTCTTTTTTTTTTTTTTGTGATGAGGTGTGCCACGTAGAAGGATTTCCTGATCACTGTGGCAATGTGATTATCAAAGGAGAGACTACTGTCCACCTGTGTCCCAAGGTCTCCTATAACACTTTCGGTGTTAAATAGACTATCACCTAATGTGGTAGTTCATGGGTACAGAGTTTTTACCAAAGGGGATGATAATGCACTTTTTGGCATTGAGCTTCAGCCCATGGCTTTGACACCAGGCATCTGTCCCAGTGAGGCCCTTTTGTAGGATGTCCGCATCATTAGGAGTTTTGATTATGGTTCCCAGTTTGCAGTCATCTGCAAACTTCATTACCCAAAGACCTTTTGTGTTAGCCTGTACTTCAGAGAAGTATATACCAAACAGGAGAGGACGCAGGACTGAACCCTGTGGTACTCCACTTGTCACTGGTCTGAAGTCAGATTTGGAGTCTGCTACTTTCACAGTGTGGGTTCTGTCCATGAGTCAGTTGGCAACCCATCTTGTGACATAGGGATTTATACCTAGTTTAGTGAGTTTATCTATAATTCCAGAGTGGGGGATTGTATCAAAAGCCATGGCGAGATCTAGATAGGCTGTGTGAACCACCTTACCCTCATCTATGGCTTTGGTGACCGCTTCAAAGAAGTCTATCAGGTTTAGGAGACACAATCTGCCTTTTACAAACCTGAACTGGGTGGGTTCCAGAGATTGGATATTACCAATGTCTTTGTTTATGAGTTCCATGATGATACATTCCATGGCCTTGCAGACCAGGCTCGTCAGGCTAATGGGGTGGTAATTCCCAGGGTCCATCTTGGCTCCCCCTTTGTGGAGTTGGATAACCGTCATGGTGCACCATTCAGTGGGCACAAAGCCTGAGGTGAGGCTATGATTGAACATGGTACTTAGGTGAGGTGCCAGTTCGTTCTGTAGTTCATGTAGAAAGCATCCTGGGATATTGTCAGATCCCATGGATGCTGTGTTCTTGGCTTTGGAGAGTGTGTTTTTTACCTCTGCAGCCGTGATTACAGGAACTTTGCATTCTTCTGGTATAGAGATGGGCCCTCTAGAGGGTGAGAGGGGGGTAAAGTTAGCACTAAACCTATCTGCCAGGATGTTGGCAATATCAGTTGGTTCTGTATATTTACAGCCATTGTGCTGTAACTCAGAGCAGATCTGAGTGTTACCATTGAGATTTTTGACATAGCTATAGAATGCTTTGTGGTTGTCTTTAGAGTCAGTGGCAATTTTGTTTTCATAATTAGCCTTGGAGAATTTTATGAGGGATCTCAGCTTCTTACTGAGGCTGACCAGGGACCTCCTCCAGTCATGGAATTTTACTCTTTTTTGCAACAGTTTCTTTCTTCTGTTGTAGAGTTTGTTTATGGCAGAGGACCACCAGATTGGCTACCTTTTTTTGGAGGATAGCATCTTGGTTCTGTTAGGGATAGCATGATCCACGCACTTGTGTAAGTGCTTATAAAGTGCATTTGTGTAGGATTCAGCAGTCGTACCTCTATTGTCTGTCATTAAGTTTGCCACTTATGTCTTAAGAAGTGTCAAGTTGGCTTTGGAGAAGTTTTTTTACGGTGGTTTCCCTAATGGGAGGTGGGGGCGGGATGTGGATTTCGTAGCTTGTGGTCGGATCTGACCAATGAGGAACTGACCTCTGGTGTGGAACACCTGTCACTCATGTTGGTAATGACCAGGTCTAGGATACTGCTGCCCCTGGTGGGGGTGTGAATAACTTGATCCAAGGCATTAGAATTTATGAATTCCAGAAAATGTTGAGCAAAAGAGTTGGTACATGAGTAATTTTCCCAGTTAATGGTTGGGTAGTTGAAATTGCCCATTATTAGGGTGTTGGTTTGTATCCTAATATTTTCCAGTGTATCAAGAAATGAGGAGTGGAAATCCTGGGGTATGGTGGGGGGTCTGTAGCAAGCTACAATTTGGATTGCGGTTTTGCCCAGAGTTAGTTGCACTTGGATAATCTCGGATGCATTATGCTGTTCAACTAGCCTGGAGGTGTGGATATCCTTAATGAATATGGACACGCCTCCACCTTTAGTGCTTTGGTCCAGGTTAGGTGGTCGAAAGGTGTGGTATGAATTATAGCCTGGTAATGCAGGGGTGCTCTCTGGTGCTTTGATCCAGGTCTCTGTCACTGCACAGATGTCGATGTTCTCCATTTTAAGGAGTGCCTTGAGTGAATGCATTTTGAGGTTTAGACTTCTAGCATTGAGTAGCATTATCCTCACATTTTGCTTGCTTGTACCTGTTACAATGGTGAAGTAGTCATTTGAACCTTGCCTAAAAAGGCACTATAGGGGTGGCGAGAGCCTTAGCCAGTATCCGGAATCCCAAGGGCGACAGGTGCAGGCCATCTCTGGCAAAGCATCATGGTCTGTCGATCATGTCATCCCAGGCAGACAAATACTGGATCCCCTTAGAATGACACCAGAAGCTTAGCCAATTGTTGAAGTTGATTATTTTGTCCTTGTACTGTGGTATCATTCTGGGTGATGGCAGGATGCTACTGAGGGCTAGGGTCATACCTGCCTGGGCTACAAGATCGGAGTGCTCCTCCATGTCTCTTTTCATGTAGTCCAGGGAGGTATGTCTCAGGTCATTCACACCAACACGGACAATGACAGAGTCATATTTGTACTTGTTGTGGAGTGACTTGAGTGCATGCATTATGTGGCGGATCCTGGCACCTGACAGGCAGCTGACAGTGACTTTCTCCTTGTTTAGCCTGGTGAGTGGAACATCAGTGTGCCTTACTATAGAGTCACCTATGACTAGAGTGTTGGGTATGTTGTTATGCCTTATGGGCTGTGGTTGAGTGGTACACTGTGACTGTCGGCTATGTGTCATTTGGGTTGTGTTGGGGGGTGGAGTTTGCTTGCATTTCTGCTTCGGAGGTCCTTGTTGCTTGGGCAGGTTTTTATTGAGAGCCTCCGTGAATGTAGGTGTGTGTTTTGCATTTCTATGTATGTGTTTTGGTGGTGTAGATTTTGAGGGACTATGTGATGAGTGTGGTGTGGTTCAAGTGCTTACCTTCTCCTCTTGACTGTCTATTCCAGTCTTGGGTCTAGAGAGCTTTGTTTCCAGTTTGGCTTTATAAGTGCATCTCTCACAGGTTGTAGTGCTGGGTGGTAGGAGGTGAGGGTTGTCTGTGTACATGAGGCAATGGCTGCATTGCCCAAAGATGCCCAGATTCATCAGGTAGACAGGAGAAAACACCAGGAGCTGACCCTTAGACATGCATGGATAGGTGCTTATTTATTAAGTAATAAAAACTGCTTTCCTCTAGACAAGTGAGGAAAGTTGAGTGCTGTAGTATTTTGTAGCTTTAGTGCTTACAACTTCTGAACAAGTGCTGAGCTCAAAGAAACAGATTTGAGTGCTGAAACTAAAAAAAACTGGCTAGTTTTAAGAAACAAAATTAAGCTAGAAGGCTTCTCTCCAACACGGAAAGGTTAGGGGGCTCAGAAGCATACAAATAGTCCTGAAAACAGCAAATATGTATGTGGACTAGAGTACTTACAGGAAAGGCAGGAAACAAACTTAGATTTTTTTTTTCTTCCCAAATGCTTTCTTTGTACCTAGTAGGAGTGCCTGAAATCAGAATATGACCTCACTGCACTCAGTTGACTGAGCAAATGAGATGGACCCAGAAGGAGAATCAAAATACAAATTTACAAAAGGGGCTTGCAATTTCAAAGCCACCAAGATTAACACCAAAACAAGAACAGGGAGGGGGATTGGGAACTAACTGTAGAGACAGAGAGCCACAATGTTCAGTTCAATTAATATTCAGTAAGAAACAAAAACACAATATGCAGTACTATATGAAAAAAGTGCAGATAAAAGTGTACTTAAATTCACTTATACATCCAGTTGATTGCAGGCAGATCTTAGCCAGCCAAAGCTCAAGTATTTAGCAGAAAAAAAAACAACATGTACCACTTATATAAGGTAGGGAAGCCCCTCAGCTGAAGCACAGACTATCAAAGTGAAACTACCCCCCCCCCACTGCTATCAATGGCTACACTTCTAACAAGATCTCTGTAGAAACACAAGCTCTCTGTGGAGACAGAGAGCCATAATTTTCAGGTCAATTAATATTCAGTAAGAAACAAAAACACAAAATGCAGTACTAAAAGAAAAAAGTGCAGATAAAAGTGTACTTAAATTCACTTGTACATCCAGTTGGCTGCAGGCACATCCTAGCCAGCCAAAGCTCAAGTATTTAGCAGAAAAAAAACAACATGTACCACTTATATAAGGCAGGACAGCCCCTCAGCTGAAGCACAGACTATCAAAGTGAAACTACCCCCCACTGCTATCAATGGCTATATTTCTAACAAGATCTCTGTAGAAACACAAGCTCTCTGTAGAGACAGAGAGCCACAGTTTTCAGTTCAATTAATATTCAGTAAGATACAAAAATACAAAATGCAGTATTATGAAAAAGTGTAGAAAAAAAGTGTACTTAAATTCACTTATACATCCAGTTGATTGGAGGCAGAACTTAGCCGGCCAAAGCTCAAGTATTTAGCAGAACAATAAACAAAATGTACCACTTATGGAAGGCAGGGCAGCCCCTCAACTGAAGCACAGACTATCAAAGTGAAACTACCCCCCACTGCTATCAATGGCTACCCTTCTAACAAGATCTCTGTAGAAACACAAGCTCTCTGTAGAGACAGAGAGCCACAGTTTTCAGTTCAATTAATATTCAGTAAGATACAAAAATACAAAATGCAGTATTATGAAAAAGTGCAGAAAAAAGTGTACTTAAATTCACTTATACATCCAGTTGATTGGAGGCAGAACTTAGCCAGCCAAAGCTCAAGTATTTAGCAGAACAAAAACAAAATGTACCACTTATGGAAGGCAGGGCAGCCCCTCAGCTGAAGCACAGACTATCAAAGTGAAACTACCCCCCACTGCTATCAATGGCTACACTTCTAACAAGATCTCTGTAGAAACACAAGCTCTCTGTAGAGACAGAGAGCCACAATTTTCAGTTCAATTAATATTTAGTAAGAAACAAAAACACAAAATTCATTACTATATGAAAAAAGTGCAGATAAAAGTGTACATAAATTCACTTATATGTCCAGTTGATTGCAGGCAGATCTTAGCCGGCCAAAGCTCAAGTATTTAGCAGAACAAAACAAAATGTACCACTTATATAAGGCAGGGCAGCCCCTCAGCTGAAGCACAGACTATCAAAGTGAAACTACCCCCCACTGCTATCAATGGCTACACTTCTAACAAGATCTCTGTAGAAACACAAGCTCTCTGTAGAGACAGAGAGCCACAATTTTCAGTTAAATTAATATTCAGTAACAAACAAAAACACATAAAATGCAGTACTACATGAAAAAAGTGCACATAAAAGTGTACTTAAATTCACTTATACGTCCAGTTGATTGCAGGCAGATCATAGCCGGCCAAAGCTCAAGTATTTTTTTTTTTAAATAGATAAATTTAGACATTAACTGTCTGAGATTAAAACAAGCTGAAAAGCCCTTTCAGTCTATTTTTTCCATATCAGGTGTATACCATACTAAACGATAAGAATTCACAGTGGGGTAGACAGAAATTGAATTTGACTGTTTTAAAGATAAAAGAGTTATACAAATTGTAGAAAACATTTAAATTAATTCCAAAATAAAATTCAGAACTAGAGAGTTATGTAAACTGTAGAAAACAGGTAAGTTCCTTTCAAAATAAATAAAACTTCCGATGTTCATAACCACTGTGACATTAGTTGGGTTTCAGTGAAAACAGTAATAGGATGAGTGTTTAAAGGCATTGCTTATATATTAATATGAAAAACTCCTTAATATATATAGCAAGTTAAGAGTCTTGATTCAGAAATGAAGAATAAAATTCGAACAACATGAACATGGTTTTATAAAACAATTATATTTCTTAATCTAATATTGATGCTATCAGCATATCATTTAAATTTTAAAATGAAAATTTTCACTGAATGAAACTGTCGGCTATCATTCATAAGATAATTATATCAAAGAACATATACTGCATATAGTAAAATAAATAGTCTTTTACTTAGATGAAATCATAGAGGTGTTTTCAAATACATAAAAGAATATTTATTTGAATAAGAATTCCACAATCAATCAGTATTAAAAAATATAAAAGAACACTTAATTTCCACATCATAAAGGTCTTATGCCTCAGTATCCTTTGCTACTCTGACAGACTAAAAGCTATGTCTATCTACTCGCTGTCATGCAGATTCCTGATGTGATCTTTGCTTTGTTGACTTGCTATGAATGACCCAGCACTTTCTGATGTACTTCACCTAAACAGAACAAGTGGTAAAGTAAACATGAATTCTACAGACCAGACCTACACTATCATATCAACAACACCATATGGTGTGACAGATACCTAACTCAACATATCCTTCATTTCTGGAATAGGCTACCCTTGCTATCATGCAGAGTACTTCCCTAGCACCCTTTAAAACTCATCTGGATCCCACCAGTATTGGGCGATATGGCTGAACTTCTTGATGCTTTGTTTTGAACATAAGCTTAGTGACATCCTATGAATCTATGAACCTATGTCATGGTCTTGTTTTTTCTTCAAAAACTGAGGAACATCTTGACAAAGACATTACCCTGATCAGCATATTTAGTGCAATTGTCAAATTAAAACCAGGGAAGGTGCTAGGTCCTGATGGATTCAATGTGGTTTTCTATATATAATCTCTAAAAAAGTAGGAGCAATCTTTCTATAGCTTTAAAATCCAATATGGGAATATGGAATCTGGGATCAAACTCTTAATCAGTCTTGTATACTTATTTCTTAACTTAACTCTGAATCTTGCTTCATAAAAATAATTGACCAATTTCATTACTAAACATAAGTATCAAAGTATTAACATCAAGTCAAATCCACTGCTATGACTTAAACTCTAATTTCTACTCTGACTTCATTGGAAGCCATAAAAACAAAAATCAACAACATCAAATTAATTAACAGCATATTGCAACAAGAACAAATGTGATATTGTTACTTCAAAGTGTTAAGTTCCTTTTCATATTATTTCTGCTATCAAGTTACTTCAAACTCCAAATTTCCTGCTTAATACCATTGTTTCATACATTTGTGGAGTTTACAAAGTAGAAACAGTTTATAAACCTTATGTATCGTTTTGCAGGTATTCACCCTTACAGCATATATCTTGCCTCTGGGAGAACAAAACAAGTCATCCTATGGATGAGTTTCCAGAGCCGGCTGTAAAGGTTTGACTTACTGAAAATGAGGGTATCACACTGTTTTTTTTATGTAGTAGAAGGCTATTCATGAGATGGAGAAGTGACAAGTAGTAACTCTGTTCCTCCAGCATGACTCATTTATTTGTTGTTGAAGATTCAAGTATTTAATTTGACTGTTGGACCCATTTGTTTTGTCAAGATGTAAGAGATCAAGGATGCACCAGCCTTTAACAGTACAGACTGTGAGATAGAAATTGAAGGATGCAGCTTCAAGTTTGTCTTGGTAGCTAAAGGTGTTTAGTTTGATGATCTTTTTAGTTAGGGACCTCTGCAGTTTTCCAGCTGTGTGATGTGTTTAGATAGATACTTATTAAAACTATTTTATAAATTATATGATATAAATTTATGTTTATTTTATTTATTTATTATGCTTTTGTTTATCAGGTTTATCCGACTGGGTTTAGTTAAAACTTCCTTTTCAGTGGAGGCTCTGGGAGAAATGCTCCAACATATTACAAACATTTTTTATGCAGACATTCAGTAATGCACATGAATAGACATTAAATAATATTAACAGTTTTATATATATATATATATATATATATATATATATATATATATATATATATATATATATATACATTTGCTAATTAGATTACAGTCATATGAAAGCAGAGGCAACTATTACAGTAGAAAAGATACTTATGCTTTAGTAGATGTTGAACATTGAGCATTTGCAGAGGTGTATTTGCAGGTTTGTCAGATAGATAATATATCATAAGATTAATGCTTAGAAATTCAAAGAAATAGAAGTGAGGGAAGGAACTAGGTAGGTCAGAAATTGTTAATACTGTAGATAAGAGGTGATGTGTAAAGCAGGTTCAGAGGCAATTATATGGCTATCATAAGGTTTCTATTAGAACTATAGAGGTGGAGGGTGAGTAGTGTCACCAAATAATGTATATAATGGGAAAATTAGAACAATGTATTCATACATTGGTGAAGACTGGCTGTGGGGCATAGGATTCTGAATGAACAGAAATGGTTTCATGATGTGGCAAGCTGAGGATAACGTTGACATTTAACAAGGAGATATACAGGAAAAGATCCATTGATTTGATAAATGTAGTTTTAGTTGTATTCTAAATGAGTTTGCATTCTGAATAGATTTCAGTAGTTATGGAATGTGGTTCCATAGTTAAGCTACACTGTTTGAATACAGGCAGCCATCTGCAGTATTAGATGATTTGGTTAAGGGATTAGTCATTTTCTATAAAATTCTATTGGTGGAGTAGTGTTCTATTAACTGAGTATTCTTCTAGCTAGCTTATAGAGAAGTCTGTGTATTGTAGTTAGCTGAGAAAAAGTTAAAACATGTAGTTTTAAACAGTTTAATTCTCTGAGTGCTAGGCAGCGGTGTGTTCTATTTCTATAGTGCACTGCAAATATGGTTCTTCTTTTGTTTATTTATTTAGTTATTTTATTTGCTTGTCTTTGTTTACTGGGAAAGCCCAACTGGGTAATATGTATTTTCAGCGGAGGCGCAGGGAGAAAAACTCCATTTGCTTACATTGCATCATTCTAAATTCCAGTTAAACACAGAGTATTTACATTTCTATTTACATTTATACACAAACAGTAGTTACATTACACAATAACAACAACAAACAGTAGTTACGTTTATACATTCTAAGATTTTACAGAAGTTACTAAACAGAAAGCCCACATGCAACTTGTTTTGTCATTTCAGTGAGATGTTGAGTGTATTCCGTTTGAGGAGAATATTTGGAAAAATATTGCATGGTAAACACAAAGCCTCAACCTTGAGATGAGCATGTGCAGGACTAGGATTGGTTAAGATGTTGTTTAAGCAGTGTTTTAAAACTATTGAGTTTGTTGGAGAGATTTATTTGTGTGGGGAAACTATTTAGATGAGATTTTTAACCACGTGTTATACATGGTAGTCAAATTTTAACTGATCATTTATGATAACACTCAGTAATTTTGTGTGGATTACTTGTTCTATCACGGTATTGCTGGCAGATATGATAGTGAATGATGCTGTTCTGGTAGAGATGTGTTTTGTGATGAAGAGCAGTAATTCAGTTTTATTAGGGTTTAAATGTAATCATGAATTATTTAGCCATGTTTCAATCGATAAGAAGGATTGCTGAGTAAGGTTTTGAAGTTTAGAGAACAATGTGGCAGAGCAGAGTAGTGTCAAGCCATTACCATATTGCACTATAGTCACATTTTTGTAGCATTGCAGAGGTCATTGAAGAATATGTTTAAATGTATAGGGCCTATAATACATCCTTGTGAGATACCAATAGTTACTGGCAGGAAGGTGAAAAAATTAGTTTTTTTCATTTTATTGCTTGTAGTCTGGGATCAATTCAGTGAAAAACTAGCAAGCCCGAAGGATGAGTTTATGTTAGCATCTCTGGTGGGTGACTGCATGAAAAGCTTTTGTTGAGATGAGAAAGATGGTGGAGACTAGGCTTACAATATTTCTATGAGTGGTGACAGTATTAACAAAACTCAACAAAACAGTACTTGTGCTGTGATGAGAATGGAATCCCTGCTGGATTGAAGGCAGAAGCTGGTTATTTATTAGATAGTTGTTAAACTGCATATGATACATTTTTTAAAATATTCTTGACAGGGGAAATAAAATAGCAATTGGTCTATAGTTTGAAAGTTCTGTGTTGATTCTCCCCTTATACAGTGAAATAATGAATGATTTTTTTTCTATAGCATGGGAACTTTATTTTCAGATATGGATCGGTGTATCAGAATTCACACTGGATATGCAACAGCCTTGGCTGCTGTTTTAAGATATTCACCACATAGGTTTTTAGGTGCAGTTGTAGAAGACTTTAATTTTTCAGATATTTTTCAATGATATTTGTGGGAACTGGTTGGAAAGAGAAACTCTGAAGGAGTTATTTATTGAGTAGGAACTTCAAGAGTTTGATTAGTTACCTGGTTGGTTGATAGCTATACTGTTCCAGAAAGTGCGTATTTAATTCTTTGGATATAGTCTCATTTTGTTTCTGTCTGTCTGGTCTGGATTTAACAGTTTATTGATTTTTGGATTATTGGTGTCTACGGAAGCATGGAGGTGTTTAGGTGAAATGGCAGGGGAGTTTTTAATGAGATTGTTTAATGAAATCATGGAAAGTGAGAGGATGCCTGAGGAATGGAGAAAAAGTGTTTTGGTACTGATTTTTTAGAATAAGGGTGATGTGCAGAGCTGAAGTAACTACAGAGGGATTAAACTGATCAGTCACAGCATGAAGTTATGGGAAAGAGTAGTGGAAGCTAGGTTAAGAAGGGAGGTGATGATTAGTGATCAGTAGTATGGTTTCATGCCAGGAAAGAGCACTACAGATGCGATATTTGCTCTGAGAGTGTTGATGGAGAAGTACAGAGAAGGTCAGAAGGAGTTGCATTGTGTCTTTGTGGATTTAGAGAAAGCATATGACAGGGTGCCTAGAGAGGAGTTGTGGTATTGTATGAGGAAGTTGGGAGTGTCAGAGAAGTATGTAAGAGTGGTACTGGCTATGTACAAGGGTAGTGTGATAGCGGTGAGGTCTGCGGTGGGAGTGATGGATGCATTTAAGGTGTAGGTGGGATTACATCAAGGATCAGCTCTGAGCCCTTTCTTATTTGCAATGGTGATGGACAGGATGACAGACAAGATCAGACAGGAATCCCCGTGGACTATGATGTTTGCAGATGACATTGTGATCTGTAGGGAGAGTAGGGAACAGGTGGAGGAGATCCTGGAGAGGTGGAGATATGCTCTAGAGAGAAGAGGAATGAAGGTCAGCAGGACTAAGACAGAATATATGTGTGTGAATGAAAGGGAGGATAAAGGAATGGTGAGGATGCAGGGAGTAGAGGTGGTGAAGGTGGATGAGTTTAAGTACTTGGGATCACAGTTCAGAGTAATAGTGAGTGTAGAAGAGAGGTGAAGAAGAGAGTACAGGCAGGATGGAGTGGGTGAAGATGAGTTTCGGGAGTGATTTGTGACAGACGAGTACCAGTAAGAGTGAAAGGGAAGGTCTACAAGAGGGTAGTGAGACCAGCTATGTTATATGGGTTGGAGACAGTGGCATTGACAAAAAGGCAGGATTCAGAGCTTGACTTGGCAGAGTTGAAGATGTTAAGATTTGCACTGGGTGTGACGAGGATGGACAGGATTAGGAATAAGTATATTAGAGGGGCAGTCCAGGTTGGAAGGTTTGGAGACAAAGCCAGAGAGGCAAGATTACGTTGGTTTGGACATGTGCTGAGGAGGGATGCAGAGTATATTGGGAAAAAGATGCTAAGGATGAAGCTGCCAGGTAACAGGAAGAGGAAGGCCTAAGATAAGATTTATAGATGCAGTGAGAGAGGACATGCAGGTGGTTGGTGTGACAGAGCAAGATGCAGCGGACAGGAAGAAATGGAAACAGTTGATCTGCTGTGGCGACCCCTAATGGGAGCAGCCGAAAGAAGAAAAAAAATTGTCGCCATTTTGATTGACTAAATAATTGTTCTGATCATGGCAGGGTATATAAAAATGGTAATTTCTTTTGACTCGGATGATAGACCTTTAACTATTAACTGAGCTAGATAGAAGAATTTCCTGACTGTCATTTCTCCATAGTAATAACGAATAGGGAGTTGCCTATAAAGATTCCAAGATCTCTGACAGTCATATTAATGTGGAGTGTGGTGCTGTGTGCTATAAGTTGCTAAGCTGCTTCCTGCTTCTAAATATTTATTTATCAAGGCTGAACCTTCTACACTCATTAAAATTATTGCAATTAACAGAAAAATAGAATGCCCACATTACCCATCCCACCTTTATTTTATTGTAATTTCATTTTATTTTAACCAATGCCATCTGTTCATTGAGGGTATTCATGTGTGTGTGTATGTGTGTTGATATACCTAGAAAATCAGTCTTTTACTTCCATTATCTGAATATGGCAAGGCACTGAAGACGTAATTCAATTACAAAAAAATAAACATAATCTTGACAAATCAACTTTATAGGGCAGGATTCACGAAGCCTCCGTGTAAGAGATACATGGCTTACACGGAGTCTACAGTTAAATGGTGTGACGTCAGCATGTCATGCATATGCATGAGGGCATGCTGAATCACACCGAAGGCTAACACGTTCCGTGGAAGACAGTAGGGGGCGTGTCCGTAGGCCGAGCCCTGCAAGTGGACACGCCCCCAGAAGAGTAAAATTGCCCAAAGTAAACACCCACAACAGAGTCCATGGAAATGTGAATAAACACAACACAACACATGCCCTCACAGACTATGAACATAAAATATATAAATGAACATCTTATATATATATTTTTTAAACGTAAAGATGTTTGCCCGTGAGTGCGCTCATTTGCGCGGGCGTGCCCGTAGCTTAGCCACAGTTAGCAGTCAGTGGAAAAGCATATAAGAACTACATATGCAAAATAAGCCAAGAAGCAATAGTGTAGCGGTAGAGACGTCGGCTGAAAAGCAGGCATTCATGGTTCGAACCCCCACAACACCAATTTTTATTTTCAGTAAAATAAGCACGAAACAAGTCCCTGACAAACATGTACACATATAAAATCATAGTTCATGTAAAATGTAATGAAATAGTCCATTTATTTTGAAGAAATGTGAGATAACAAAATAATAAAAAATGCCAGATGTGCCTATAGCTGAGCTACAGTTTAACAAGGTGAGTGCATCTGCCTGTAGGTGAGCAGTGGTTTAACAGGTGCAAAATGAGTGCCCAAAGGTGAGCAGTGGTTCAACAGGTGCAAAATGAGTGCCCGTAGGTGAGCAGTGGTTTAACACGCTGAAACTGTGTGCCCCTAGCTGAGCTGAGCGTAATATGCATGCTGATAGCCAAATGAGGCATAAACCAGTGTACCCCATTTGCACGGAGCTGCGCACCGCACCAACAAGCTAACCGACGGGCAACGTTGAGCAAGCCGTATCAAAACTGCCTTTACACAGACACACCCCTCAGCCTGTCTAGACAGTCATAAAAAATAAAAAGCAGTGGCCAGGTTCGAACCCAGGATACTATGCACCATAGTCAAGGTACTGAACCACTAAGCCATGACAGCAGTACCTATAAATGCAGTAATAGCAAATATATAGGAATGAATACAAAGTGGAGCATGACAAAGCAGGTTTTGTGAAGTTGATACAATTCCAAAATGACCAATCACAGATATGTGCGGGAAAAAAGGCATATATAAGCCCCATAGGCGGGAATACACAGCATAAACGATTGTAGAACTGACTTGCAGCCAGAATGACAGGAGTAGGTGAGGGTAGTTGCTTTTGAGCACAGAGGTGGGGCATTGAGGAGTCCAGATACATGGTCTGGCTCCTAGTCCACAATCATGAGGCCCAACTCATGCAGGGCCAGGTCCTGTGGGGAGCATATAGGGCTGAGGCATGGGACTGGTTGGCTCATGATCTCACCATTGCCACAGGGATTCCAATGACTGGTGAGCACATTCGTCACCACCATGCGGACCTGAAGACATGCAAGCAGGACCAATTGAACCTTTGGATCCAGGAGGCCCGGCAAATGCCCAACGCCCCACTACTGAGTAAGTTACATGTAATTATGTATGTAAGAAATTAAACTAGCTGATATTATGGAAATGTGTATTCCAATATTACTTAATTTATATTACAGCTATGGCGATAGGCTGGTGCGGTTGCGCCACCAGGCAGGTCAGTAATCCTCTCCCAGTAACTGTAAAGAAATATAAAAGTATGACAGTTAGCAAAAGAGTGCAGTGTAGTCACTAAGTAATAGAATGTGCGAGTAACAAGTGTAAGAGTGTTTGCAAGTATTGCTTGATTACAAAAGTGTGTTGCAGTCTGTAATCCAAACAGAAAAATTAAAATGTCTGAAATAAAGTCTGAAATAAAGATGCCCCACCTGTAATATAATAGTACACAACCAGCAGCAGGCTGAAAAGTACAGCTGCAGAAGATGAGCAAATCACATGTGTGAAATATACCCCTGTTGAAATACTGAAACATGACAGAAGTGAAACTGCTGGAAAGGATTGTAATAACTACAGGTAAAACATGTCAATAAAGCCTAGAAGTAAGTACCATCCTGAATAGTAAAATGAAAACAAGTGAGAGAGTGTGAGAAAGTGTTATGAATCCACCAATAAAGTAGTAATAACCCCTGAATAAAGTATACTGCAGTCAGTACAGAATTAAATGCATGTGAGAAGCAAAACCAAACAGCAAAATCTGTTCAAAGTGTTGCTGCAGCTGGAATGTGTATCCCAAAATCTGGATATGTTGCTCTCAGTCTGCAATATGCAGATAGTATGATTGTCTGACATACCAAACATCCACAGTTGTCTATAGATATATAAAGCAAATGTAGCAGGATGATGTAGCTGAACAAAGCCAGATATGAATGTATATGAAGAACAATAAAATGTATATTGATGTAGCAGTAACAGTCCTATCACCAAATAGAAGTAGTTATCATATAGTAAACTGTAGTTAGAACAGTAGTGTTTGTATATATGTGCAGCTATTAGAAATGTACAGCATATGTATTGGTATTTGAAGGTGTTAATATTATTTTCTTCACCCCACCCTATAACCACATATAACCCATTCCATGTGAAAATGGTATGTGCAATCACAATTAACACCCCTGGACATTTGTCCAGTTGGGTCATAAATATTTGCATGTCCGTTGATACATCTGCCCTGTTCATACATCCAAACCTGATGGCCTGTTGCCATCAATCAACCCTGCATGTTGTTGGACTGTGTATTGCTGTTCAAATTATGCATGTGTTATGCTCGCTGTTCAATGGTGTGAATATCTGGGTGTTTGGTTAATGGGAATACTAATGCATGCTGTTACAACTAATTGTGAATGGTATTATATGTGACTAACCCAAACTTTCATGACATAATGCAAAACAGGACGACAGGGAAGGCAGGTTCCAGCGGACCCACCTCTCCCACCTCAGCTGGCGAGTGCACCTGGCACTAGTGCCCAGTCTGGACCCTCCTCCGGTGGCCCTGTGCCACCTGTGGGTGGAAGCGCTGCAGGGGATGGGGCTCGTCCCCCCTCTGCAAGTGTGGCCGGAGGAGAACCACCACTCACCCTCCGCAGCGTCCGGACTGTGGTGCATAGAGAGATCCAGGACTCTGTTCTTGGGCCCCTACGCCAGCTTGAGGCACAGGTGGCACAACTTACGGGCATGCCTGTTGCCCAGCCTACACATCCCCCATCACAGCTCTGTCCTGGGCAGTGAAGGAACAGTGGCAACTGCCCATGGGTGGGGATATCAGTTCCACTGTTGCCATCTGTGGGCTCAATAGCTCTGGATATCCAAACCTCCGTCCCCGCCAATTGTGTAACCCCCCCCACATGTGTCATACACCACCCCTGTATGCATCTTGTTTGTCTTGTCTGTTGACCTACCCAACCTACCTCCCCAGCTATACCGACTTCCTTCACCTGACATACCACTCTCACCTGTAAAAAAAAAAAAAGAGCACTCTGTGCCCAAAAAAAAATTATGCCCCATACATAGCTGCCCATTCCGCACACATGTCTGCTGGACATGGAAACTTTCAATTACAATTGGCTGTACAACAAGTATTATTGTTGTCCTGACACCTCTCGCAGGAGTGGAAGGTTTCAAATGTCACACCAAATTACAAACATATGCACAGCTGTTGCTGATGAAGAAATTGGCAGCTATGGGCCTTACCTACATCTTACCTACATCCCTCATGCAAATCCCAAGCTTGTTTCCCTACTGTCTTACCCTCTTTGTGACCCCTTTTTCACCACTTTCCTGTCTCCCCATTTTCATTTCTTTCAAAGAAAATAGCACGGGTGTGCGCCAGAGTAAGCACTGTTAAGCGGCTGTAAGCGCGTGTGTGCGCGGAGCTAAATGCCAGTGCGCATGCGTGAGCTCTGCGCAAACCAGCACTAACCCGGTTGCAACTGCTTAAAAGTGCCTTAGTCACTCTGATTGACAGGTCCTGTAGTCAGTTCAAAAGCAAAATAAAATCCCACTGTCAGTCCTGAACCCAGGAAACAGTAGTCTGCATAACCTACCACTAAGCCATGATTCTTATCCAAGAACATTGTGCTAAAATAAATATATCATGTAATATTAGGAATGAATGTAAAGGGAATATAGGATGTGTAGTACACAAAGCATGTCATTTAGAATTACTGTCAAAACTAGTGGATTTCCATAATAGTAGTGTGTGAACAGAAACAGCCATGCTATTTGGTAGCTAGTAGGTAATAATGTCAGTTAATGTACATATATAAATGTATGTATATTTATATATATATATATGTATATATATATATATATATATATATATATATAGTTGTAGGTGTCATTGTGCATACACACTTACTACAGGGAACAGGAGAGAGGAATGGAGAAATGTGAATCTACAACACAGCCTGAATCATGAGAGAGATACTAACCTTTACACTCACAGAACTGTGTCCACAGCATACCAGCATGGTCCCCGCCCTTACAATCTGAAAGGGCAACGCCTATCTCACATACTCTTTTATAGCACTGTCCTGAAATCACAATGAGAACTGCAATCAGTACACAACTGGCTGCATGCAATTAGCAAATGCTGGCTTACAATTGGTGCAGAGGCCATCACATGGACCTATGCAGATACCTACAAAAGCATTGTGTACTAACACTCCACACATGCAATATGTTCATCTCACTGTCTGGATGCAGACAGGGGGAGAGAGACAGACAGAGACAGAGAGTGAAAGAAAAAAAAAAATACATACGCTACACACTGAGTCTAAGCTGTCAGCAGTGACAGTAGCAAGCCATGCCAGCAGCAGCAGGAAGCAGAAGTAGTGGTAACGCAACCAGCTGTGACAAACACAGGTAATGTAAAGTAGCAGGTTAATAGTCTGCATACTGTGAACCCTCCAAATGTGTCATAGGTCTGTATCTATAGGTATGTCCATGTGATATGTTGTGTGTATGTAGTTCCACCAAAAGGGGATGACTATACATTACATGTCAGTCAGTGTTAGGCCATGATCCTGGCAGCAGTTGTCTGTGCATTGCCCTCATCAATGGCTGTAGTGACTGTTTTGAAAGATCAACCAGGTTCAAAAGGCAGGATCAGCCCATCACAAAGGCAAACTGGTCGGGAACAAGTGTCTGCAGGTACCCAATATCACTGTATATGCGTCCCATACTGAATAATTCCATAGCTTAGCAGACCAGGCCGGTTATGCTTATGATGCGGTAGTTCCCATGGTCAGTAGAGGTGCCTCCTTAGTGGTGTGGGACCACTGTTGCTGTATGCCAGTGTTCAGGTACATATCCTGTAGTATGGCCAAGGTTAAATATCAGTCTTATATGCGGTTGTATGTCCTCTTGGAGTGCACGTAGCACACATCCAGGGATACCATCAGGTCACAGTTATGTTGTGTGTTCTGCTTTGCTGAGGGCGGCCCTCACCTGGACATGTGAGATGATAGGGAGGTTACATTCAGCTGTGATAAGTATTTCTACTTGTGGGGGAGAAGGAGGGGGGATACGTGCACCGAACCTGTCTGCAAGAATGTTGCCAATATCTGTGTGTTTGGTGAATGTTAAGTAGGTGTGTATTAACTCAGAGCATACCTGAGGCATTTGGTCCATATGTGTAACATAACTGAAGAAGGCCTTGTGGTTATCTATAGTGTTTGTGGCCATTTCCCTCCCAGAGTAGGCCGTGGCTGTTGTTATGAGAGACTGTAGTGTATTACCAGTGCTGACCACAGATGCCTTCCCTTAATGTGAATCTGCTCTGTCCTGCAGTAGCCTCCTGCTATTGTTATACAATCTGCCTCTGGCTGGGGTCCACCGAACAGGATGCCTAACCTTTGTGCATAGGGTCTGGGTTAGAAATGTGTGTGCAAGTTCCATGCAATCTGTGGGATGTCCGTGGTAAGCATTCGCAAAAGGGTCAGCAGTGTGGGTTGTGGCTTCCACTGGCCCAGTGGGCTGCATGGATACCATCTCAGTCCTAACAAGTGAATAACTGTCTAATCACATACATATCAAAGTAGTCTACTGTGCTGGTGGTGGTGGTGGGATATGTATATCCAGGCCGAGTAACTTGTGTCCACATCACACTAGTGGATGGCGTTCCACATACAGTACCTTGGTATGAACCCCCAGAGTGAGGTTGTGCATTGGACCTGTCGCAGTGAGCTGACCAATGGGGCATGCTACTATGTTGTATGGATTGTGGCAGGTATTGTTGCACAGGTGTTGGCTGAGCACTGATATCTGGCCATGTACTTGTGTATCCACCACGAGACACACACATGCATCATATGGGAGTAGTAGTATATCACTACACTTGAGTATCATGTATAGTATGTGTGCCATATATTGCTGACATAGTCTGCTGATATCCTGTTTGTGTTCTCTTCCAGAGAGATGGCGCGTCAGCGTAATCCCACCTACTCTGCAGCGGAAGATGAGGAGATACACCAGAGCCTGGTGCGGGATTATGACATACTGTTTTCCCGCACCAGCCAGAATCAGCAGGAGAGGGCTGCACTGTGGCAAGACCTTGTCCGTAGGGTAAATGACATTGGCACGCATAATAGGACATATGAGCAGGTATGACATCACTGCAGTGATTTAATCAGAAATGTCCTTCAGCATGCGTCGGATATCCACAGGCAACAGGTTGCCACAGGAGGTGGGGTGGCCACACATCCCTCCCTCACCAGACTGGAGGGGCTACTCCTAAGTGTTGTGGCTCCAGCCCCGGAACAGCAACAGCAATACACCTGCATCATGATGGAGGCTGGATCCACACAGCAGGACGACATGGAACGTGCAGGTAATATGCCATATGTACACTTGACTGTTCTATACACTGTTAGTTTATGCATGTGTAAGGTGTGTCCGTGGTATGTAGCTGTCAACATAGTATGTAATTGTGCATGTGTGATATTGGCAATATCAGCAGCTGACGTGTGAAAGGCAACTGGTGTACTACTGCACTGTATCATATGCAGTATCAATGGCACAGTTGTGCCCACTGACATTAATCTCCTCATTTATGCAGGTCCCTCCAGTGTTACAGCAAGGCAAGCCATCCATGCTGGTGAGTGTGTTTAACAATACCTATAATAGTCCTGATAGTGCTAGTAATACTAGTGTAACTCAGTAGTGCTCTGTGTGTATACTGCGGGGTGTGCATGTGTGCAGGTGTGCCTGTGTCCACGTGTGTATGTGTGCATGTGTGCATGTGTGCCTGTGTCCATGTGTGCATGTGTGCATGTGTCCATGTGTGCATGTGCATGTGTGCATGTGTGCCTGTGTGCATGTGCATGTGTGCATGTGTGCATGTGTCCATGTGTGCATGTGTGCATGTGTGCCTGTGTCCATGTGTGCATGTGTGCATGTGTCCATGTGTGCATGTGTGCATGTGTGCATAAGTGCATCACTGGTAACATTGTGTGGACACTGTAAACTGTTTTTCCTGTCTTCCTCCCACAGGTTCTGGTGCTGCTCTGGTGTCCTGCAGCAGGGAACCTGAATCTGGTGCCAGAGGTACTGGTAATGATGATATCTGTGTAATGGTACAGGAAGGTGTGTCAGGGTCCGCCATTGGTCAGCCAATTGACAGTACCCAGCTGTCAACCCCATCATTGCGCACAGTCATCCTGCCAGTACATCCTTTGTCACCATTGTCCCTAGGTGATGGACAGGATGCAGTGGGCATTGACCAGGGTAATGTGGTATCTGTGGCACATGCTTCCCCACACAGCAGCCATGGGCAGGGTCCTGCAATGGTACCACACAGACAGTTGCTCATGGGTTCTCGTGGGAGCATCCGTGGGCGTACTGCCTCTGGCAGACGTGCCCAAAGAGGTCTGTCAACCTCAGCTATTTTTCGGGCTGTCATGCAGGCACAGTCGCATATGGAAAGGTACACCAGACAGGGTCTGAGGGAGTTGAGAGCATGTCACACAGCCATGACTGACAGTATGCGTGACATTGCGGATGCTATCCATAATTTCACCGATGTCATAGACAGACGTTGTGGGGACATATTACAGCAGTTCCACAACCAAATGTCCATGAGCCAGGGCAATGGTGGGTGGTTGCGGCGTAGATGTGGCCGTATGCCAGCAACAGCAGCAGCTGGCAGTCGGCTCGGATGACAACAGGCCTGCGCACGCCCCCATAGTGCCAGCAGCAGCCCCAGTAATGCTGGGTCTGTGCTGTCATCGGAACGCCCCAGGAGACCATGTGCATGTGGCTCTGGACAGTCCCAACAGGGACCTGTGTCCAGTCAACACACTCCCGCTTCTGATGACAGTACCCAGTCTGGCTTAGTACTAGATACGGTCCGTAGCACCCCTGCCAGGCACAGGTAACGTGTCCATGCCCACAGACACTGATCTGTATGGCCTGCCAGGTGCAGTCTGTGGCTGTCCACAAACCCCTGTATATGGCAGCCATGAGGTGGAACTGTGTGCGTGCATACACACATGCAAAATGTTAACACCTAGGGCTACCACATACACGCACACACTGCACCAACAGTGCCCCACCCAATACTGCTGTCCCTCACCAACACACATACACACACATGTCAATTGGTGGTATCAGTGGCAGACTCAGGCATACCTAATTCACACCCTGTGCATATGATGAAACTGTGCCATCTCCTGCAATCTCCAACATCAGTGCAGGAACAGGTAAACACGTTGCTGATGCACAGGGTGACTACATAGAAGTGTATTAGTAGTATCATGTTGGTAACAGTACAGTGTGCTGATATGACTGTGTGTATATCCCAGCATGCCTGATGCAGTAACCGTATGACTGTCCTGAATTGTTATCTGCACCCATAGTACATACTAAAGTGTAACAGCTGCACATAATTGCATACCGGTGGTAAGGATGTCAACAGATAGCCACATACATGGGTAGCACAGGGGGGAAGCTAATGCAAGTAGTGATATGCAATGATGGACATGTACAGTAATGGTGGCAAGTTGCCCACAATGAGTATGCAATGTGGATGTTTGCGCTTGTTGATATGTGTGCAGTACCAATGTAATCCAAATCACAATTAACTATGACATAATATCAGTTCTACCATGGGCATCTGCGCTGTACATTCCTGGGTACATGTTGATAGTGCCTACGTATTTGCACTGTTACCTACTGTTAGTGTTACCCCTTCTTTGTTGTACAATGGACTACTTCCAGCCCTGCTTACTGTAGCTTTGTTTGCATGCATGTTCACTTGGGGTTCCCTGGAACACTGTTTCCACCTGCAATGCAGAGTTACAGTGCTTCTGTGGACTCCTAGTGACATCTGCATTGCGTACGATATGTATGTCAAGTTTACACATGGCAGAGCGTCACTGTCTGTCCTGTTCGCATGTACGTTGCCTGTGACACATTGCACATGTCTTACCTGGCATTTACCCACGTGTGCAGTCATATATGCCATTGCTATGAAACAGTAGCAGTACACCCACACATACACACCTTCAGTATGTTGTTCCCCATTGGCCCTATGTGTTGGTACTCACCATGGCAATCACACTACTAGGGTAGCATGTGCAAAGGTAACCTGTGAATCACCTCTATGGTCCAGTTGTGGTTTATGTGAGTCATGTGGCAATGTCACAGCTGCCACATGTATGCAGTCAACCATCACCCTTGGCCAGGAACGTACAACACATGTGTGGGATGCCACCACATAGCCAATCTGGGGACTGAGCACTCTGAACCCAGTAATGCCATACCCTGTCATGTGGCATGTCATACTACAGTGACTACAATACCAGTCAGACATGGACACGCACTGACAGCAAGCTGAACACACTGGGGCATACGTGGGGACTCAGAATAGCATCCTGCCTGAGCATCACACACCTCCGCAGCTGGCACACAGGAATATGTTACGTCAGAACAGAGCACATGCCACACATGGCACACACATCCCGTGTGCCACACACTCACAGCCTGTAGGGCTACACAACACACCTGCTACAGATGTGTCAGGTACCTCTCTTGGCCGCTGCAGTGGGGTCCCGCTCAACAGGCTGTACATGGTGAAGGTCACAGTGATATGCCTCTGGGGCACTATGGTCCACCACAAAACACATGCATACAGGTCAGTCAGAGGCATGGACACATATGACTCAGTCATTGACCATGCCACTATGGATGACCTGAGACATACCTCCCTGGACTACATGATAGGGAACATAGAAGGGATCTCTCAGCATGTGGCACGGGCCAGTATGAGCCTGATCTTGGTTGCCATCATACCCTCACCAGGTATGCTACCACTATATGTAGGAAGGGTGTTCTATGTCTACATTCTGCTCAGTCTCCAATGTCATTCATAGGGTATCCACTGGTTGTTAACGTGTGCTTACATGCTAGGGAAGCCACAATGATGTGTGAGGGGCAGCTTGCACGTGACACCCATGGCCCAATGTATATTGGCGAAGCCCCTTGATGCACACATACTGCCTTATGTTGCAGGACATGGATTACATAGCCACCTCCGCGGGTATCACACAGGATCAGACACTAACAGTGATGCTACACAACACCAGCAGTGTACACCGCAAGATGCATGCACTGGACTCTGTCCTCAGCACGGTGAAATTGCAATGTCTGTGCAGTAGCAGAGTCCTGATTCACGGCTCACAGGTGCAACCCATCACTGCCAGGTTATACCTCATACCATGCCTGTCGTCCTCTACAAATGTAACACTGGACAGGGGGGTGGTATCCCAAGGCACCACAGATACACACACCTCCAGGTTGTTGGCACAGCACAAAGCATCAGGGCCTATTCATGTGCAGCTAACAGTGTGTCGGACGGCCGTCTGGTTCATAGCCTGGCAAACACAACCCTCCCATACACAGGAAACCCACCTAATCCTCCATAACAACACTGGCAATATGCAAGTCTCAAGAACTGTCTTTATATGGCTGGACTGCATCCAGCCAAACATTGTGCGTGAGCATTACTGTAGCTACAACACACTAGTTGAAGGGTTCCCAGCATGTGGTCACTGAATTGCAGTGGAATGACATGTTACCACTCCCACAACAGGTGGTAACATGCAGCACCTGTACATCGACTACATGTAGACTATATGGCTCAGACCAGATGTGCATCCCCTGCTGTAGGTATTTTACCATATACACCCACACTGTATAGACACATACCGCGTGTGGCCCCTGCACAGTAAGACACAGTCATATTGTTATGCATTGCAAATACCATTTATCCACTCAAGGCATGTGTCAGACATGGTAACTACTGCAGGTCACAGGTATTTATGTGTATGTGTCACACACATACATCATGTGTGCATTGCCATTGCTGGTTTAGGCAATGGCATGCATTATTATGCACAAAGACCCACACAAGGTCATAATGTGTGACACAACCACACGTGGCAGTTGTGGGTTACCAAAACATACCTATCTGTACTCTGACAATGGTAATAGACCCAGTAGCAGAGCGCACTATTGGCATTACTGGCCAACTAGCCCTGTTTGGCTGTGCTGATAGTGTGGTGACATCCCCTGTGTTTACTGGGAGAATATGCAGCATCTGGTGTATTGTCGTATTTGCCAAAAGGATCTGTTCTCTCCCAGTTGCATTTACACACACCCTACTACCCCCACACACACTTGCTATTTGCAGGATTTATACCCCTATCTAACAAAGTCACGACACGTGAGAGAGACAAATTAACGAAGTGCACTATTCGGATTAGTAGGAGGTTCCTCTTCTCTGGCTGTACTTATAGGGTGCTGACATCATCAGTGTTTTGAAAGGGTAATGTGCATCAGGTAGTGTGATCTCCTGATTGCCAAAATTAACATGTTTTTCATACAGAATTGCACACACACAAACTCCCCACATCCAAACACACACACACTCTTGCTATTTGCAGGTTTCAAACCCCTACCTAACTTTGTTATGACACTTGAGAGTGACGCTGTAGCAGATTGCGCTATTTGGAGTACTGGTAGGTGTCTTTTCTCCAGCTGTATGTATAGGGTGCTGACATCATCACTGTTTGGAAAGGGTAATGTGCATCATGTAGTGTGATCTCCTGATTGCAAAAAAGCACATGTTTTTCATACAGAATTGCACACACACAAACTCCCCACATCCAAACACACACACTTGCCATTTGCAGGTTTCAAACTCTTACCTAACTATATTATGACACTTGAGAGAGACGCATTAATAGAGTGTACTATTCAAATTACTGGGAGGTTGCCCTTCTCCTGCTGTACATATAGGGTGATGACATCATCCGTACTGAGATAGGAGAATGTGCATCCTGTAGAGTGCTTTCACAGTTGCCAAAAGGGACATCTCCCTCACACAGATTTGCACACACACTAACCCCTCTCCACACACACTGGGCAGTTGCAAGATTCAAACCTCTACCTAATTACATTATGAGACTCATGACAGATGCATTAGCAGAGGGCGCTATTTGAATTACTGGGAGGTTTCCTTTCTCCTGCTGTACTTATAGGGTGCTGACATCATCCGTGCTGAGATAGGGGAATGTGCATCCTGTAGAGTGCTTTCACAGTTGCCAAAAGGGACATCTCCCTCACACAGACTTGCACACACACAAATCCCCCTCCACACACACTGGGCAGTTGTAAGATTCAAACCCCTACCTAACTATGTTATGACACTCATAACAGATATATTAGCAGAGCATGCTATTCGAATTACTGGGAGGTTTCCCTTCTCCTGCTGTACTTATAGGGTGCTGACATCATCCGTGCTGAGATAGGGGAATGTGCATCCTGTAGAGTGCTTTCACAGTTGCCAAAACGGACATCTCTCTCACACAGACTTGCACACACACTAACCCCTCTCCACACACACTGGGCAGTTGCAGGATTCAACCCCCTACCTAACTATGTTATGACACTCGTATTAGCAGAGTGCGCTATTTGAATTACTGGGAGGTTTCACTTCTCCTGCTGTACTTATAGGGTGCTGACATCATCTGTGCTGAGATAGGGGAATGTGCATCCTGTAGAGTGCTTTCACAGTTGCCAAAAGGGACATCTTACTCACACAGACTTGCACACACATCAACCCCGCTCACCCACACACACACTGAGCAATTGCATGGTTTGAACTCCTACCTACCTGTATTATGACACTTGAGTGAGATGCATTAGCAGAGTGCACTAACCAAATTACTGGGCATCTGGTCTGCACCTGCAGTATTTATAGGGTGCTGACATCTTTATTTCTACAGAGTTATGTACATCTAGTACTACCTGTCAGGTGGGGGATAGCATATATATGCATTTGCAGCCACCTACGTCAGGGTCAGATATGCACATCGCACTGGCAGGTTATGTTCTATACCATGCTTCGTGACCACAGGACCTGTAACACACAACACAACCAGTCCAGGACACCACACCCACATCCAGGACACACACTTAGCTTCCCTGGGAACAGTGCCAGGATATGCAGGTGTTCACATACACCATTCCAGTTGTTAACATCAGGTACAGGCATATTGTGTGTGAGAACTACTCAGGCCTCTACCACTTTACCCTACAGCCACAACAATTTGCGGGTCCATGTGCTATAGCAGAACCACACACCACAGCCACATGGGGGAATACATATTGCACCTGTCCATCTGCAACATGGGTACTCACTGTTCCACACCAGAGGTAGACCACCATTGTTGATATCTGACCATACCCACCTTTCCCTGGACATCCATATCCCATCCCCACCCCCGGGCAAGGTTGTCACTGCACACAAACTGTATTTAGCACAAGCAGACTCTACACTTGTGAAGACTGGGGTGGCCGACTTCAAAGGACCCATGCTGGGGAACTATACTGGCCACTCAGCATAATCCTTGACAATTGCATTCTATGAGCATGTGTACAGTTTGCATTGATCATGCTATCCCACATATACCCATGACTGCTCCACAGCAAGACACCTGTCAGGTGTACTCCAGCCATATATGAGCCGTCCAACAGACAGAGTGAGCTAATACATTGCAGAGCTGTAGCCCACAGAGGGAGGACATCTGTGAACAGCTCCGGCACAACACTTCATTCCCACATAATCATCACAACACAGTGTTGACAGTGGAATTGTCCAGACAATGCAGATAGGGCTCCCCTCAGTCTGTTATTGACGGCCACTTACTGTTAGGGATCCTCTGCAACCCTCTTCCAGCACACACCAACAACATGGCTGTGGCTTAGCACATTCAAACCCTGGGATCTCCACTGTGCCCCTGCTTGACAGAGGCACAGCTCACTAGCCTCACACGTTGCCTTATGTGACCTACTTTACAGTGGCACAGTAGTCTACTGTACTGGGAATGCAGATGCCAAGCACACTCTGGCTGAGCTGTCATTCCCTCGGCCAACAAGCCTAGTATTGACCTCTATACCCATATGTGCAATTGTCAGATGCACAATATTTGTTGTGCTGTTCTACTGTTTGCAGGTCTTTATTACCATAGCATTCCCTGTTCCTATGACCAACTTGTGTATCTGTGGAAGATGTTTGCATATGACGGCGATCCACTATATCACTTATGTCTCTGTAGTCATTTACTGTGTGCACTGGGCAGATTGCTGTGTTGTGGTTGGTTCCTGGAATGACACGTACAAATACCAGATATGTGTGGCCAACTGCTAAACGGAGATATGGCCTAAGTGTGTGAGCATGCCCAGTTCGGCCTTTCCATGGCATGTTGTCTGACATATGCCTCATTTATCAAAGTGTGCGATCATGCCCAGTGTGAGCTTTCCATATGTTGCACTCTGAAGTCCACCACATATTTGGGTGTGTGTGAACTTCAACAATATCTCACATTTATGGTTGTGTGTTGGGTGTCATGTTGTGTACTAACTGGCCAACTGCTTCGTGTCTGCCACAACAGGGATTATACTGTGCCTGCAGGGATTGCATGGGATACTTTGCAGACAGTTGTCAACATACTTTCATAATGACCTAACACTGTAGTACCGTATAGTGTACTGGTTCAGTACTTTCACTGTGGTGGACAGTATCCTGGGCTTTAGTCCTATCACTGTTTGACATCTTCATAGTGTGCACAACAGACTGTGTAGGGGCCAGTTGTGCACATATGACCATGTTGCATTATGTTCAAATATGGACTAACTACACCAGGCTCGTCCAACATTGGTAGTGTATTCCACAACATAGGTGGACATTGGCAAACACTAGCGATGTTCCCTAGGCCATTTCTGATGCTAGTCACAGGGTGTGTTTGTCCTTCGACACACATTGTAACTGGAGTTTGCCATGACATATGTCATGGTTGGTATACTGTGCCTCCGTCTACCTCTGACATAACTGTGATACCCAGGGTTAACCTACCATCTCCCATCCATCCACTCATCGGGATTCCTCTTGAGGGGTGTCGATAGGTGACTCTCTGGCTAACCTGTACCAGGAGTCTACTCAAGAGTGGGGGTGCCTTCTGTGTTATGGATCATTCTGTACAGCTTGTCCTATGTATGTCAGTGCTGGGGTTCAGGTCTCTCATGTGCATAGCTCAATGCCATTCAGATTGTACAAGGTGCAGCATGTTCATTGATTCCAGGTTGGACATGGCTTCATACATCAGGCCCAGCTTGCCTGTAGCTGGGCAGTATGGCAGTGTGTGGGGCTGCAGTTTGTTTACTCAGGCAACACATGGCATCTGTTCATGCTCTTTGCTACTCCTGGTGGGGTACTGTTGTGGACTTTACAGTTGATGGAGGTGTCTGCTGAGGTATATCCCACAGGGGCTATTGCAGTCAATTGTGATGCTGATGAAGGATGACTGCAGAGCCACAGTGACCTCCCCTTATCTACATCTGACAACCTTCATGATTGGGTGGGTATATGGTATGTTTCTGCGAACACTACAGCCACATGTTTGTCCAGTGCAGGATATCTATCACCTTGTGTTCCCAGGTCTCTCATTACATGTTAGGTACATAATGGGTTAGCACCTGTGTGGTAATTTGTGGGCACTTACTGTATATCCACGGTGGTTGTCTATCCACAGTTCTGCAATTAGCTTGCTGACATGGCTATGGCTCCAGTTGTCTGTTTGTAGGTGGCCCTTTTGTGGGTTGCTTGTGTCAGCTGGGGGTCAGATATGGTGGGCTGTTTGTACTCCCCTGCATACATGTTCAGTCACAGTCCTTCCATGTTGGCCTATACCTATGGGACATATATACAGAACGGGGGGGGGCCAGGACCAAGCCTTGTGGGATGCCACTCATATCTGCTTTGTAGTCTGACATGGATGCAGCATGTCTGACCATGTCAGTTCTGTCCTCGGTCTGGTTTGCAACCCCTCTACTGACATAGGGGTATATATTTAAGCTGGTGAACATATCCATACTGAACTCGTAGGGTATTGTCTAGAAGCATATGCACGGTCCAGCTACACTGTGTGGACCACATTGCCCTCATCAATGACCTTAATGGCTGCTTCAAATGGGTCAAACATGTTTAGGGGCAGGATCTGCAGTTACGACAGCCACACTGTGTAGGGTCCAGTATCAGTAGGTCCACAATAGCTTTATGTCTGCGGTACATACTGATCCTTTCCATAGCTGTGCAGACCAAGCTTGTCAGGATCCTGGGGTGGTAGTTTGCAGTATCCATTCAGGCAACACCTTTGTTGTGAAGGACCACTGTTGTTGTACACTGCTCTTTGGGTACATATCCTGTGGTAAGGCTGACATTGGGCAGTAGTGTGATTTGGCATTCCATTATTCTTGGAGTCCATGTTGGCCTCAGCCCAGGACACCATCACATACCTTTGCTGCTGTGTGTTTTGCTTTGCAGATGATGGCTGTTACCTCAGCATCTGCAATGTCAGGGGACCAGCAGTCTGCTGGGATATATATTTTGCATTCTGGGGGGGGGGGTTTGCACTGCACCTGTCAGGTCGTATGTTGGCAATATGTGTGTGTGTTTGGCATGTTGTTTTTAATATCTGTGTGATTCGGAGCATATCTGTGGATTCCCAACATGGTTCCTACCATCAGTTAAGTAAGCCTTGTGATTATCCTTAGTGTTCTGTACAATTTGTATCTTCATAGGTTCATGGGTTCATACTAAGCTATCCACCCTAGGGCATTAGTAAGCCAAGCCAGAGTGTGTGTGTCTTTCGCCATCCCTTGCTATGTGACTATTATGGCCATTTATGATTTACTTTACTGTGCCTCTGTCTGGTCGTGACACAGTGAAGACCCCCCAGTATACATGTACGATCATCCATCCACTTGGTAATATTCCTGTTGAGGGGTGTCAGTGAGGGGCTCTGCCTAACATGGATTGGGATCCTGTTTCTGGGTGTGGGGAGCCTCTGGGTTATGTATCTGTCCCTCCAGCACATCCTATTTCATTATGTGTTGAGGCTGACATCTGTCACTGTCACAGCTCCAATGGCTTTGATTTCCTGTGAAGGAGCATGTCCATTACTCCTGTGTTGGACATGGCCTTGTACAACAGACATACAATGCCTCTGTGTAGGCAGTCTGTGACTGCATTCAGCTGGGGTGTCTACAGCCAGGCAGCATATGATATATATTTGACACCCTTTATCCTCTTGGTGGGGTACCTTTGAGGTCTTCCGAACCGCTGCAGGTATCACATACGGTACATCCCATATGAGTCATTGTACTAGATTATGGGTGTGATAAGGGAACAGTACAGAGGCACAGTGACCTCTGTTGATATAGATGTGAACCCTTTCATGATACGGTGTCCAATATCGACAATCTTCCTAGCCACATTGGCATTGTGTGTGTCACATGACAGATTACTGTCGACTTGTGTCCCTAGGTCCCTGATTACTCCTTGCATACATAATGGTTTACCACCTATGTGGTAATTTGTGAGTACCTTGTCTGGTATTTGGTGGGACATTCATACTGTCCAGTGTCTTCAGGATGTCTGGGTGCAGTTCTTGTGTGTGAGAGTGTGGTCTGTCGCATGCTACAGACTGTACAGCAGTTTTGACTACACGTAGGTGCACATGGGTGGTCTCCACTGCTTTGTGCATTGTCAGTTACCTGGCCGTATGGGTGTCTGTGCTGCATATGGATACTCCCCCTCCTTTGATGTTTTGGTCCAGGTGTTGGGGCCATAACGCATGATATGTGGTATAACCTGGTAGTGCTTGTGTGCTATCACTAGGCTTGCAGCAGGCTTCTGTCACTGCACAGACATCGATGTTCTCCATACTGGGAAGTGCCTCAGGGGCATGCATATTGCAGTTTACACATCTGGCATTGGTCAGAATTACCCTTATGTTTCTTACCACTTATGTTTTCTAGGGTGGTGGGTAGTCTTTTTGGCCTTGCCTACATACGGCTCTATGGAGGTGGCAAAGGCCTTATCCAGTATCCAGACCCACAGGGGTAACAGGTGCAAGCCATCCCTGGAACAGCAGCATGGTTTGTCATGCATGACATCTCAAGCAGGCAGACATTAGACCTTCTTGGACTGACAGCTGTAACTGTGCCACCTGTTAAAGATGATCATTCTGTGTTTGTACTGTGGCATCATTCTTGGTGAGGGTTGGATGCTGCACACGGCCAGTGTCATACCGGCCTGGGGTACATACTCAGAGAGCTCATCCATGTCTCTTTTCATGTAGTCCAGGGAGGTACATCTCAGGTCATTCACATCAGCATGGACATTGAGTGCATCATATTTCTGCTTGCTTTGGGGTGACCTGCGTACTTGTGTTATGTGGCATATTGTGGCAGCCTACAGGCAGCTTACTGTACCCTTTCCCTTGTTCAGTCTGGTGAGTGGGACAGCAGTGTGTCTGCCTATACAGACACCTATTACAACTGTATCAGGCATGTTGTTTCTCCTTCTGTCCTGTGACTGTTTGGCACACCAGCTTTGTGTACTATGTGTTGCATGTGCTATGTTTGGAGGTTGTGGTTGCTTGGGATCTGCTTTGGAGGCTTCTGTTGGTGTGGTGTGTTTGTAATTAGGGCCTCTGGGAATGTTTTTCTGTGTTTATGTGTTTGGTTTACAGTTGTGGTAGGTCTATGTGGGACTGGGTTTGTGGTGTATGTGGTTACCTTCTCCTCCTGACTAGTTTTGACAGTACTGAGTTGGGGGAGCTCAGCCTCCGGTTTGGATACATGGTTGCATCTATCACATATATTTGTATTTATTGGGGGAGTTGTGGTTGTCTGTGTACTTGGGACAGGTGTCACATTGCCTCTGAATTCACAGATTCTACTTGTAGTGGCTGGCCTTAGTGGATTGTATGTGTGGACATATGTTATTGCCATACTACTGATCAGTGATTACTTCCCTTTTTATGTTTGCTCTATCATGTGGTAGCTTCCTCATTCTCTTGCATGGTTTGGTAATGGCTGGAGTCCAGCATGCCAGATGCCTGCGTGTATGGGATTGTGTCTTGTTGTTATTTGTGATTGCATACTCCAAGCATTCCTGGCTGTGTTCATGGAATGCCTGTATAACATGTTCTGTGGTGTGTCCCATATTCTGCACTTGCACAGGGCCTTTTGTGGATTCCACATTGGTTTGGAGGGGTGCAACATATGCTTTACACATGTTTTTCACTGTAGTATTCTGGCTAGGGACTGGGGTCGGGATGTGTATATCCAGTGTGATTACTCTATGGTCTGGTCTTACCAGTGAGGGATACACTTCTCATCTTGCCATCCAGTACACATGTTGCTGATTATCACATCCAGTATGCTTACCCCTCTTGTGGGAGTGGTACATTGTTCCTGGGCATTTTGGTTTATGGATTCTGGGAACTTTTCTCCGACTGTGTTGGTGCTAGTATAATGCTCCCAGTGTATGTCTGGGTATTTTCAGTCAAGCATTATAATGTGGTTTGGGGGGCTTGATATATTCATATATTCCAACATAGGCCAGGTGCAGTTCCTGGTATTAGGATAGTAGTCTGCTGCAGGCTATATACTGGGAGGCAGTTTTAGCCATTGGTATTTGACCATGGCTATTCAATGCTGCTTCTTGTTGTGGTACCAACATGGGGGTGTGGTTATCCTTGACATTTTTTGCTAGTCACCCTCCTTTTGTAGCTTGTTCCATGTTTTGCGGCTGTACAGCACAGTATGAGGTGTGACCTGGTAGTGTTAGGGTGCAGATGTGAGCCTTGACCCATTTTTCTATTACAGGACTGATATCTACATTCTCCATACTGTGTGCGTTTACACTGCACACATCTTGCTGTTTAGACTTCTGGCAATGGGTAGCATTACATCTAGGTTCCTATCCCTTGTGGTACCTATGAAGGTGGGTTTGTGTTTTGAGACTTACCTATTCAGGGCATGTTGTGGGTACTGCCAGCCTTTGCCAGTATCCATGGGGCCAGGACTGATGGGTGCACGCCACCCCCAGCAGGTGGTGCATCATGTCATGCTCCACATGTCTTCCCAGGCTGGAAAACATTGGCTCCCCTTTGACTACCTGCATTACTTCAGCCAGTTATTGCTATTTATCATCCCATCATCATTTTGTGGCTTCATGCTTGGTGAGGGTGGATGTTAGTCAGGGTCCTCAGGTGTGCATATAGTACATGGTGTTACATTACTTAACACATGGCATTCATGCCTCAGGTGGTGCTGCAGGGCTGCCTCTGTCAGATGCATATTACACTCCCTGTACATGTTTGTGAGCAGGTCATGTCATTTTAGGCATCCCTGTTATTATTTGAGTGAGTCAGAGGGGGTATCATTCCCAGGGTTCCTACTGAGCCAGTGTATGTGCTATGCGTTGCCTCTTTGCCAGGGCCAGGGCATACTGGGCACGCCTCCTTCTGCCTACTTGGGCAGGCTCAGGTTGTTCCTCCTCCGAGTCACGCTCTGCCTGTGATGGCCTTGGCAATGGTGGGGGGCTGTTTGGTCCAGCCCTATGCTGGTCCTGCTGCAGCTGTTTTTGCAAGATCATATTATGTAGCATAGCACATACCATGACAATTTGGGTACATGTAGTTGGTGTGTACTGCAAGGCTCCACCAGATGTGTCCAGACACGGAACCGTGACTTGAGCAGCCCAAACACACGCTCTATTACATTACGTGTTTGTGCATGTGCCTCATTATGGCGTTCCTGTTCAGGTGTGTGTGCGTTTCTGATGGGTGTCATCAGCCACGGCTCCAGTGCATAACCTGCATCCCCCACTAGGTGTCCGTGTGGGATGTCCCCATTGGCAAATGTCTGGTACAGCTTCGTCAAATGCCAGATGTGGGAATCATGGTAACTCCCAGGGCAGCCAGCACACACATTCATTATTATGCCCTGGGCATCACACATGACCTGGCAGTTGATGGAGGGGAAGCCCTTGCTGTTAATGTAGGCCCTACCCCGCTCACCGGCTGGTGCTTTGATGCATATGTGCGTGCAGTCTATTGCACCCTCTACCTCAGGGTATTCCGCTATTTGCTGGAAGAGACGCATATTGCTGGCCAATACCTCACGGGCATTGGGGAAATATACATGATCACCGACATGTGCTGACATGGCATCCAGGAACTGGTGCAGTACCCTGGAGGCTGATGCCTGTGATATCCCCATCATATCACCAGTTGGTCTCTGGAAGGTACCTGTTGCTAGTATTCTTAGGCCAACACATACCTTGGTTTCCACTGGGATGGGTTCCCTCTGTTGGTTCTGTGTGTGAGGCGTGGCCTGCACAGCTCAACTATTTGCTGCAGGAGCTCTCTGTCCACTCTATAGTGCTCTACTGTCTCCAGCTCATGTAACCCGTGGTAGGTGACCCTGGGCCTGTACACTCTTCTCCGTCTCCTCACTGTGGGTTGTCTGGCACCATCTGCATTGTCACCACCCTCAGCAAGTCGCCTATGTCTCATTATGACAGCTATGGCAGCCCCTAACATTTCTGCTCTGAATGAAGCTTTTTCAGTTTTCACTACTATTAGCTTACTCCTGTCTTGCAGTGTCTCTTGAGAGAAACATCCTGCACTGCTGTTTGCAGAGTTTTAAGTGCTGGGCTGGGCTACTATTCTGCCTGTGTAATTGCCTGCTTCTAATTGTTTTCACCTGCTAGCTCCAGCAGTATTCCCTGCTAGCTTCCTACTAATTCTGTTGCTTCCTTTTTCCTTTCTGTTTCCTCAGGGGGGAGCAGCATGCATACCAGCAGAAATGTGCTCACAGTGGCTTACATGCACGCACACATGCTTACACGGTTTACAATCGTCTTATTCGGGTTAAAACGCGCGCACACCAGCGCAAACAGTGTTACAGGTCTGCCAACATGCTCCTACATGCTCAGTCTGCCCTACAAGCACGCACACCAGTGCAAACAGTGTTAAACATCTACCAACACGCTCCCACATGCTCAGTCTGCCTTACACGCGCACACACTGCCCTACTCGCGCTTCATGGCGTACACACGTGCGCATGCACGCCCAGCAAGAAACTTTAGTGTAAGTAACAGTGTACACCTTCCATTTCTTGACTTTCCCAGACTTATCTTGTGGCACTCCTCTTTCCCTGATCTGTGTCTGTCATCTGTCATGTTACACTGACCTCCAATGAACTGCATTTCTTTCTACCATTCCCCCCTGTGATGTCACCTATCTCCTACTCTATTCCTCCCCTTATGCATCTCTTACACTACTCAGACTGTGCTCATTTGCTATGTGACTGTGAGATTCAGTATCCTAACCCTCATTTACATGAGATTGCCTACTAATGCTTAGTTACATGTCTTACATTCAGCTTCCCCCCTTAGCAACCACTACACAGTGGCCATGTTGTTTTTGGTCTGCTGGTCCCTGCATTGTCATTCCATGTATTGCATGAAACCCACATTTGTGGGTTGGTTTATAACCTTCATTTTTGTTTTATACAGCGCAGCCTGTTTGTGCGGGGCTGCGCTGGGTTTAAACATCGCCGAAAAAAATATATATTTTTATTATTTTTGCATTGGGTTACCTTGCCAATGGCCACATATTTGGCCATTGGCATGCTGCCTGACACATATGCACCCTTTATTTGGAGCTGACATGGCTCCGTTGTGAATTTTGCAGAAATGTACTCAGTTGTCAACTGAGTACATTTCTGCAGCTAAAACGGCTCTTACACGGGCTGGTTTCTGCTTTGTGGATCGCTAATATACCTCATTTGCATACCTTTCGGCTGCAAGTGAGGTATTTAGCATGTCCACACCCAGTCCGTGTAAGAGACGTTTTAGCTGGTCTCTTACACGGAGTTTAGGGCTGTTCCTGGATCGCGAGGCTTGCATGGAGTGTTACACGTCTCTTACACTCCGTGCAAGCCTTCGTGAATCCTGCCCATAGTCTTACAGTATAGCAAATTATAATAGCCATTCTACCTGCTTTTGTTTTCCCTTTCATGTATAAAATGTCATAGCATTAGCTGGGACAGCAAACTATTCATATTTTTCAGTTAAACCAGTATGAGTATCAAATTCAAAATGGGTTTTGACGGATAGATAAACTACACTTCAACCTTTCAGCTAGAATATAAATTATCAAAATGAGCATGTTTCCAACAGTACTCTGCCTAATAAATAACACAAACACAAGAATCCTTTTATAGTTTTCAGTTCAATTAATATTCAGTAAGAAACAAAAACACAAAATGCAGTTAAATTCTTATGGGTCTTGGAGTCCATTCAATACAGTGACAAAAAGATGCTTTTATCAATCAGTTTTATTAACAGATACAAAGTAAAGATTAGTAGTAATCTTAAACCAGGACTTTCAAGAAGTAATCCTTAAATCTGTAAACACAATCTACACAAATCTAAGTTAACCTTATACTAGTTTCAAAAACATTACTGTGTGATTTTAATATCTTAAAAGAGTTAGGGCCGGATTCACGATGGCTTGCACGGAGTCTAAGAGTAGAGTAAGACTCCATGCAGCCATCATGTCCGATGAGCGATCCAGGAGCAGCCTGTAGGGGCGTGCAAGAGAGTTCCTAAAAAGGCTCTTCCACGGACAGGGCCGGGACATGCAAATTACCTCAATTGCAGCTGAAAGGCATGCAAATGAGGTAGATTTGTGATTCAGGAAACCCGAACCTGTCCGAGTAAGACTAGTGTTATCTGGAGAAATGTACTCAGTTGACAACTGACTACCGTTCTGCAAATAGCAAAACGGAGCCGTGACAGCTCCAAATAAAGCTTGCATCCAGTAGAGGAAGCATGCCAATGGCCAAATATATGGCCATTGGCAATGTTTCCTGATGCAAAATGAAAAAAAATTAAATTTTTTTGTCCGATTTTCCATGTTTAAGCATAGCGCAGCGCCACTCAAATGGGCTGCGCTCTAAAAACCAGAAAAATAAAAATTAAAACCCACAAATGTGGATTTTATGGGTATTTGTAATGTACAATGCAAGGCAATGGCAGGTTGAAGACAACATGGCTACTGAGTAGGGGTTGCTAAGGGGGGAACCAAGTCTAAGAGATGTAACCAAGCATTAGTAGGTAATCCTGTGCAAATGAGGGTAAGGATAGTGAATCCAAGTCTACATAGCAAATGAGCACAGTCAGTGGAGTGCAAGACTAGGATAAGGGAAATAACAGAGTAGGATATAGGTGACATCATGAGGGGGGTATGTATGACAGTAGCTAATCTCATTGGAGCAGAGTGGCATGTGTTAGCTGTCAGTTGCTCATCACTGGAAGAGGTGTGTCAGTAGATATCCTAGCTAAATTCAAGAAATAGAAGGTGCACACTGTGGGTATCATTAAAGTTTCTTGTAAAAATGCTTGCAACATGTATGCGCGCGTGTGTGCGCCTATACACCCGAGTAAGACAGTGTGCACGCGTGTAAGCAGAAGTTAGTATGTGTAATGTTGTCTAAATCTGTGTCAGCACATTTGCGCTTGTGTGCGCATGTTTAAGCATGTGTAGGGCAGTTTAAAGTCTTGTAAGCACCTTTGTGCTCGTGTGCGTGCGTTTAGGCAGGAATTAGCTAGTGTAAGTCCGTCTAAGCCTGTATGCATGTGTGTTAGCGCGTGTGCGCGCGTCTGCGCTAGTGTGCGCAGTGCTGCCCCCCTGAGGAAATGGAAAGGGAAAAGGAAGCACAACAAACAGTAGGAAGTTAACCAGGGAGAGTCAGCAGAGCTAGCAGGTGGAAATAATCAGAATCAGGCAATTACACAGGCAGTAAACCAGCCCAGCCCAGCACTTAAAACTCTGCAAACAACTTTTCACCATGTATTCCTCAGAGACACTGCAGCACTGCAGTAAGCTAAGAGAAGTGAATACTGAAAAGGCTTAACTTAGACAAAGAAATGTTAGGGGCTGCCATTGCTGTCATAAACCGACATATGCAACATGCTGAGGGTGGTGACAATGGGAATGCTGCCAACCAACCCCCAGTGAGGAGACGGAGAAGAGTGTACAGGCCCAGGGTAACCTACCAGGGGCTACATGAGCTGGAGATAGTGGAGCGCTATAGAGCAGACAGAGACCTCATGCAGCAAATTGTTGAGCTGTGCAGGCCATGCATCACACACAGAACCAACAGAGGGGAACCCATTTCAGTGGAAACCAAGGTATGTGTTGGCCTATGAATACTAGCAACAGGTGCCTTCCAGAGACCAACTGGTGATATGATGGGGATATCACAGGCATCAGTATCCAGGGTACTGCACCAGTTCCTGGATGCCATGTCAGCACATGTCAGTGATCATGTATATTTCCCCAATTCCCATGAGGTATTGGCCAGCAATATGCATCTCTTCCAGCAAATAGTGGAATACCCTGAGGTAGTGGGTGCAATAGACTGCACGCACATACGCATCAAAGCACCAGCTGGCGAGCGGGGTAGGGTCTACTACAACCGCAAGGGCTTCCCCTCCATCAACTGCCAGGTCGTGTGTGATACCCAGGGCATAATACTGAATGCGTGTGCTGGCTGCTCTGGAAGCTACCATGATTCCCATATCTGGCATCTGACGCAGCTGTACCAGACATTTGCCAATGGGGACATCCCAAATGGTCACCTAGTGGGGGATGCTGGCTATGCACTGGAGCCATGGCTGATGACACCCATCAAAAACACACACACCTGAACAGGAATGCCATAATGAGGCACACGCACAAACACGAAATGTAATCAAGCGTGTGTTTGGGTTGCTCAAGTCACGGTTCCGGTGCCTGGACACATCTGGTGGAGTCTTGCAGTACTCACCAACTACATGTACCCAAATTGTCATGGTATGTGCTATGCTACATAATATGATCCTGTGAAAACAGCTGCAGCAGGACCAGCATAGGCCTGGCCCAAACAGCCTCCCACCATTGCCAAGGTCATCACAGGCAGAGCGTGACTCGGAGGAGGAACAACCTGAGCCTGCCCCAGTAGGCAGAAGGAGGCATGCCCAGTATGCTTTGGTCTTGGCAAAGGGGCAACGCATAGCACATACACTGGCTCAGTAGGAACCCTGGAAATGATACCTCTCTCTGACCCGCACATATAGTAAAAGGGATGCCTAAGTTGACACTACCTTCCTCAAACATGTACAGGGAGTGTAGTATGTGCATCCGACATAGGCAGCCCTGCAGCACCACCTGAGGCATGATTGCCATGTGTCAAGCAATTTAAGGTAGTGCTAAACAGCATTTACCACCATGTAGTATATGCAAACAGAATCGCACACACCAACTAGTACAACTGTGGTCAATGTCGAGTAATATTGGGCAATGTCCAGCAAAGTTGGTGAATATACAGCAATGTCGGACAAGCCTGGTCTAAGTAGGGCATAGCAGAACAAAAGCCAACATGCTTATATTTGCTTAACTGGCCCTTAAGCAGTCTGGTCTGCTCAGTATGGAAATATAAAGCAGTGATGGACCTCGAACCCAGGATACTGTGCACTGTAGTTAAAGTACTGAACCACTAAACCATGACAGCATTGCACTGCTCAGCCAGTATGAAGGAATGTTGATAAGTCTATGCAAACTATCTCATGGAAACCCTGCAGGCACAGCATAATCCCTGTTGAGTTATGACACAAAGGTGAGTCCTGCAGTAAGAACAGAACTTGACTTCCAAAACACACAGTATAAATGTTAATATTGGTCATGTTCACACACATCCACAAATGTAGTGGACTTCAGATCACAACATACTGAAAGGTCACACTTGGCATGCTCACACACTTGAATAAATGAGACATATGTCAGGCAACAAAACATGGAAAGCCTGAACTGGGCATGCTCACACACTTAGGCCATGTCTGACTACAGCAGTGGGCCACACATATCTGTCAGTTCTATGTGTTAACCCAGGAACCTCTCACTATCCAGCAATCCACCCTGTGCACACAGTTACATGACAACAGACACTTATATAATATAGTGGAACCCTGTCATGATCAAACATGTTCCGCAGATACCTAAGTTGTTCATAGAAACTGGGAAAGCAAAGATAATAAAGACCTGCAAACAGTATCAGCAATAAATATTGTGCATCCCGAGCAGAAGCATAGGTTCAGAGGCCGATACTAGGCTACCTGCCATAGGGTATGTACAAGCCTAGCCAGAGTGTGTTTGGCTTTTGCAGCCCTGTCAGATTACTACACTGTGCCAGTGAACAGTAGGCCACACAAGATAGCCCATGTACGTTTAGGCTAGTGTGCCACTGTCTAGCAGGGACACAGAAGATATCCCATGGGTAAACATACGAGCACCCATACAGCCATCAAGATGTCCCCTGTAGGTGGTTAGTGGGTGGCTCTGCCTATGTGAAACTGTGATCACAATCTGGAGTGAGTGGAGGCCCTGGGATAAAAATCTGTCCCTCCAGCATATTCTATTAACATCTGTGCCGAGGTATATGTCCCTGGAGTGTGTAGCTACAAGGGAGTTGGATATCCTGAGGTGGAGCATGTCCATTAATTCTGGGTTGGGTATTACTGAAAACAACAGGCACACATCATATCCGAGTAGATGGTAAGCGAGTAGAGCTGGAGTTACTGCATCTGAACTGTGCAGGTCATCCATGTGAGTCCCTACATCTGCTTGGTGCAGAATGTATAGGTTCATAGGTAGATACTAGGCTATCTGCCCTAGGGCATTTATAAGCCTAGCCAAAGTGTATTTGGCTTCCGTATCCCTATTAGATTAGTCTACTGTGCCTCTGTAAATTAGGTCACAGAAGGTACCCTTTAAGATTAGTTTGCTGTGCCTCTGTCTAGCAGGGACACAGAAGAGATCCCAGGGGTGAATTTGCGATTCCATATCCACGTGTCCAGAATTGGCTTGAAGGGGGTCAGCGAGGGGCTATGTCTAATATGAATTGGGATTCTATTCCAGAGTGAGGGGAGCCTCTGGGAAAAGAATCTGTCCCACCAGCATGTCCTTTCTATTCTTGTGCTGAGGTTTAAGTCCCTGGAGCATGTATCTGTAAGGGACTTGGATTTTTGAGGTGGAGCATGTCCATTAATTATGGGTTTGACATGGCTTTGTATGTCAGGCATAGATCGCCTCTGAGTAGGCGGTAAGCAACTGAGTAGAGCTGGAGTTTCTTTAGTTGAGCTGCATACGACATCTGTTTGTAGCCCATGATCCTCTTGGAGAGGTACTTTGGGGTCTCTCCAGTTGCTGCAGGTGTCGGGTAAGGTACATCCCAAAAGGGCTATTGTATTCAAGTATGGGGCTGATGAGTGACGAGTAGAGGGGCACAATGACCTCTCTTGATCTAAATGTGAACCCTTTTGTGATAAGGTGGCATATATAGAAGGTCTTTGTAACCACTTTGGCAATGTGATTATCAAAGGAGAGATTACTATCTACATTGGTCCCCAAATCTCAAATTACTACTTCTGTACTTAATGGATTACCACCTATGTGGTAATTTGTGTGCACCTTGTTTTTCCCAAAGCGGATGGCTATGCACTTTTTAGCATGTAGCTCAAGCCCGTGGCTCTGGCACCAAACATCCATCTCTGTGAGACCCTTCTGGAGGATGCTTGTGTCAGCTGGAGAGTCGATTATGGCCCCCAGTTTGCAGTCATCTGTGAACTTTGTCAGCCATAATCCCCCCATGTTAGCCTGAACCTCAGAGAAGTATATACCGAACAAGAGAGGTCCCAGAACTGAGCCCTGTGGGACGCCACTTGTAACTGGTTTGGATTCGGACATGGCACCTGCGATTCTGACCATGTGGGTTCTATCCCTGTGCCAGTTTTCAACCCATCATGTGATATAGGGGTTGATATTTAAGCTGGTAAGCTTATTTATGATGCCCAAGTGGGGTATTGTGTCGAAGGCTTTTGCAAGATCCAGGTAGGCTGTGTGGACTACCTTGCCCACATCTATAGCTTTGGTAACTGTTTCAAAGAAATCAACTAGGTTTAAGAGGCAAGATCTGCCCTTAACAAAGCCAAATTGGGTAGGGTCCAGTGTCTGGAGGCTCCCAATGTCTTTGTTTGTGAGTTCCATGATAATACGCTCCATAGCTGTTCAGACCAGACTAGTCAGGCTTATGGGGCGATAGTTCCCAGGGTCCGTTGTGGCACCACCTTTGTTTAGTGGAACCACTGTAGCTGTACACCATTATTTGGGTACATATCCTGTAGTAAGGCTAAGTTTGAACAGTGACTTAATGTGAGGGTTCAGTTCTTCTTGGAGTTTGTGTAAGACACAGCCTGGGACACCGTCCGGTCCCATAGCTGCTGTGTTTTTTGTATTGGGGAGGGCAGCTTTCACCTGTGCATCTGTGATGTCAGGGAGGTTACATTCAGTCAGGATAGGCATTTGTTCCTTTGGGGGTGAAGGGGGGGAGAGGTTTGTGCTGAATCTGTCTGCCAGGATGTTGGCTATGTCTGTAGGTTCGGTATATTTTGTACCGTTATGCAACAATTCAGAGCATATCTGGGAGTGTCCACCCATATTATGGACATAACTAAAGAAGGGCTTGTGATTATCTTTAGTGTCTAGGGCAATATCCCTTTCGAAACTGGCCTTTGATGATTTTATGAGGTATCAACGTATCTTGCTAATACTGATCAGAGATGCCTTCCATTTTTGGGATTCTGCTCTGTCATGTAGTAGCTTCCTCCTTCTGTTGTATAGCTTATTTATGGCCGGGGTCCACCAAACAGGTCCCCTGTTTTTGGAGGCGTGAGTCTTTGTTTTATTTGGGATAGCATGATCCATGCATTCCTGCAGGTGCTAATAGAATGCATTTGTAAAGGATTCTGCAGATTGGCCTGTATTATCCTCTGGCCCATGGGCTTTGAAGGATTCCACCTCAGTCTTGAGAAGTGCAAAGTTGGCTTTTGAGAAATTCTTTACAGTGATTTCCTTAGCTGGGGGTGGGGACGGGATATGGATGTCCATGGAAGTTTGTTAATGGTCTGATCTTACCAATGAGGGGTTTACCTCTGGTGTGGAACATAGAGTCCCCATGTTGGTGATGACCATGTCCAATATGTTGTTCCCTCTTGTGGGAGTGACCAGTTGTTCCATCGCATTACAGTTTATAACTTCAAGGAACCATTAGGCGAGTGTGTTTGGGCATGAGTAGTTGTCGCAGTCAATGTTTGGGTAGTTGAAGTCACCCAGTAACATAGTTTTAGGAGAGACCTTGATATTCTCCAGTGTTCTCAGGAATGCCAAGTGGGGTTCCTGTAATAGGGAGGGTGTTCTGTAGCAGGCTACAAAATGAAAGGCAGTTTGGCCTACTGTTAGTTGCACATGGATGGTTTCTGATGCTTTGTGCAGTGCCACTAGCCTGAAGGTGTAGGTATCTTTGATGAATATAGATACTACCCCTCCTTTTGTGCTTCGGTCTGAGTTTTGTGTCTGACGCGCATGGTATGAGTTCTAACCTGGTAGTGCTGGGATGCTCTCAGGAGCCCTGAACCAGGTTTCTGTTACTGCACAGACATCGATATTCTCCATACTAAGGAGAGTGTCGAGTGCGTGCATCTTGAGGTTTAGACTTCTGGCATTGAGTAGTATTACCTTTAGATTTCGTATCCTTGGGTTGTCTATGGAGGTGGGTTTGTCCTTTGAGCCTCGCCTAAAAAATGCACTATGGGGGTGGCAAGAGGCATAGCCAGTATACAAAACCCTAAGGGTGACAGGTGCAAGCCATCCCTAGCGAAGCAACGTGGCTTGTCGGGCATGTCATCCCAGGCTAACAGACACTGGATCCCCATTGAATGACACCAATACTTTAGACAATTGTTGAAACTGATAATTTTGTCTTTATACTCTGGCATCATTCTTGGTGAGGGCAAGATGCTACTCAAGGTCAGGGTCATAACAGCCTGGGCTACATGATCAGAGAGCTCCTCTATGTCCCTTTTCTTGTAGTCAAGGGAGGTATGTCTCATGTCATTCACACCTGCATGGACAATGATGGAGTCATACTTGTACTTGCTTAGGAGTGACCTGAGTGCTTGCATTATGTGGTGGATCCTGGCACCTGACAGGCAGCTTACAGTGACCTTCCCCTTGTTCAGTCAGTTGAGCGGGACGTCAGTGTGCCGGACAATAGAGTCCCCTATAACAAGTGTATTTGGTGTGTTGCTTGGCCTTAAGGGCTGTGACTGTGAGGCACACTGATTTTGTGAGTTATGTGATTTGTGGGTATTTTTGAGGGGTGGCTGTTGCTTGGGTATCTGTGGCCAGTACAGTTGCTGCAGGTGTTGGGTAAGGTGCACCCCAAAGTTGGCATTGTAACCAAGCACGCTTGTTATTAGTATAGGGGCACAATGACATCACTCGATCTAGATGTGAAACCATATGGGATAAGGTTGCTTATATAGAAGGTCTGTCCAACCACTGTGGCAATGGGAATATCAAATGCGACAGTACAAACAAGTCATGTCCCCAATCACCTCACAACACCTACCGTATGTAATGGAGTACTACCTATGTGTTAATGTGTGGGCATGTTGTTATTCCCAAAGGGGATGACTATGCAACTAATGGCATTTAGCTGTAGGCCATGACTCAGGCACCAGTCATCCATCTCTGTGAGACCCTGTTGGAGTATGCATGTGGCAGCTGGAGAGGTGATTAGGGCACCCAGTTTGCAGTCAAGTGCGAACAAGGTCAGCCATATTCCCCCTATGGTAGCCTGTATGTCAGACAAATATATACTGAACAAGAGAGGTCCCAGGACCGAGCCGTGTGAGATGCCATGTGTAACTGGTGTATAGTCAGACATGGCACCTGCAATTCTGACCACGTGGGTGCTATTCCTGATCCAGGTAGCAATCCATCATGTGAGATATGTGTCCACATCGATGCTGGTGAGCCTATGCATAATGGCCCAGTGGGTTATTGTGTGGAAGGGTTTAGGAAGCTTCATGTAGGCTGTGTGTACAACTGTCCCTATGTCGATGGACCTGTTAACCATCTAAAGAATACAAACATGTTCAAGAGGCAAGATCTGCCCACAACAATGCTGCAATGTGTAGGACACAGTGTCTGTAGGTTCCTGATATCTATGTTTAAGAGTCCCATGACAATACGCTCCATAGCTTTGCATAACAGGATAGTCAGGCTTATAGGGCAATATTGTCTGTGGTCCATTCTGGCACCAACTATGTGGAGTGGGACCATTGCCACTGTACGCCATTCCATGGGTACATATCCTGTATTAACTCCGATATTGCACAGTGATGTAATGTGAGGGTTACGTCTGTCATGAAGCTCGTGTAAGATGCAGGCCGGGACACCAACTGGTCCCATTGATGCTGTAATGTATGCTTTGGGGAGGGCAGCACTCACCTGTTACTGTGTCGTGTCAGGGAGGTTACACTCTGTTGGGATGGATAGTTGCTCCCTAGGGGGGATGGGGGGAGAAATCTGCACTGAATCTGTTTGCCAGGATGTTGGCTATGCCAGTGGGTTCAGGGTAAGTGTAGTCAGTATGCAGTAACTCACAGCATATCAGTGAGTGTTCACCCAGGTTACTGACATAACTGACAAAGGCCTTGTGATAGTCCTACATATCTGGTGCAATTGTCCATGAGAAGAAGACCTTAGATAAGTACATGAGTGATCATAGCTGTCTGCTAGTACAGATCACAGATGCGTTCCCCGTCTGGGATTGTGCTCTATCATGTAGTAGCTTCCTCCTGACATTGTAAAGCTTATTAATGGCTGCTGTCTACCAGACAGGTCCCCTGCCATTAGAGGAGTGAGTCTTGTTATTTGGGGTAGCACAATCCATGCAGTCCACTAGGAGTCCATAGGATATGTATGTAAAGGATTCAGCAGTCGGAGCTGTATTTGACACTGTCTCAGGGTCTCTGAAGGATACCACCTTGCTTTGGTGAAGTGAGATGTTGGCTCATCAGAAGTTCACCAAGATTACCCAGGATAGGTGTGTGGAGTGTATATGTATGTGCAGTGAGATAGATGTATGTTCCGACCTTACCAGTGAGGGGTATATTGCTGGTGTGGAACATAGAGTCCCCATGTTGGTGATGATCAGGTCCAATATGTATTCCCCCTTGTGGCTGTGGTGACTGGTTGTGCCATAGCATATGAATTTACAAATTGTAGTGACTGTAGGGCGAGGTTGTTGCGGCTTGAGTAGTATCCCCAGTCAATATTCGTGTACCTGATGTCACCCAATATAATGGTGTTTGTGGAGACCATCATATCCTCCACTTTTCCCAGGAAAGCCGAGTGTGGTTCCTGAGTATGGGAGGGTGGTCTGTAGTAGGCAACATACTGAAAGGCCGTTTCGCACAATGGTAGTTGTAAATGTATGGTCTGTGATGCTTAGTGCAGTGCCACTAACCCGGAGGTGTGTGTATCTGTGATGTATATGGATACACCCTCTAGTTGTGTTGTCTGTTCCAAGTCCTGTGGTCAGAAAGCATGGTATGAAACATAACCTGGTAGTGCTGGTGTGCATATGTGACCCTGAACTAGGCACCTGTTAGTGCACATATATTGCTATCCCCCATACTGAGGGGAGTCCTGAGTGGCCGCAATATGAGGGTAACACATCTGGTGTTGAGCAGCATTACCCTTAGTGTTATTTAACCTGTAATGTCTATGTAGGTGGGTTTGTCTTCTGAGCCCTGCTCAACAAATGCACTATGGTGGTCCTTAGCCAGCATTCAAAGGCATGTTGAGCATGTCACCACAGGCGATATGTTTGTCTGTACTTGGTGGGTGTAAGATGGAGATGTGGGTATTGTAGTGGGGTAGCAGTTGTGTGTGTGCCTGCTGTTGAGGTCTCTGCTGCTTAGACAGAGTTCATTTACAGCATCCGAGTATGTGTATGTGTGATAATGTGGTTTGAGTGCTGTCGCCAGAGGATATGCGAGACTGATATGTGGTGTGTGTGGTTATCTTCACCACCTGATAGACTATGCCAGTCATGGGGCAAGAGAGTTCAGCACCCTGTATGTCTCTATAGGTGCATCTCACACATATACCTGGGTTTGTTGTGAGAAGGAGAGTGTTGTCTGTGTACATGAGGCAGATGTGACATTGTGTCTACATCACAATATTCACCAGCTGGACTGGAGAGTGCACACAAAGCTGACCCCTGGACATGCCGGAATATCATCATGACATACTCTGTAGCCAGATGACAAAGGATCAGTAGGGTGTTAAGTGTGTAAAAAAGTATAACAGGGATTAGTGCTCCGGTTTGTTGGTGTTCTGTAAAGAGCAACTGAGAAGGAGTCCAGACTGAATCATGACACCTCCGACAGCCATGTCATATATTGCAATGTACATACATATATGTCATGAGTAAGGGCCAGCTGTACCTGACTGACAATGCCGACATCCTCACAGACAGGCCCATATATACATACCCACCTCCCACCGACGATAGTCCATATCAACATACCAGGAGATATCACATGTAGAATGGATGAACAGCTACCCCCAATGCTAAAAGCATGGCATCAAGTGGACAACATTGATTCCCAATATGTGTCATGCATAAACTACAGAACAAACAGATCCTGCACCTGAACAGTCAGCTGAACCTCCCCCCTACACAGGATGTGGAACCGTTGAATGTGTTACAGCAACATATGGCACTCCACACAAGTGTTGGTGCACAACACACCATGGGAAGTACAGTCCAGTATGCCTATGAAGTATGATCTGCGAGGCCATGAAGTCCATCATGGTTGAAGTCATAAACCGAGATGTTGGAAGCTGACATACACACGACCCTACTAACCGTGGTATGTTCATGTGCGGATCATGGTTCCCAAACATGCTAGACTGTTTGCAAGGCAGCCACACAGGACATACATCACTGAACACAGCTGCACATCTCACATACACTTTGAAAAGCCCTTTATCAACATCCCAGACACATGTAGTACCCACAAAACCAACAAGTTGCACATAAATATGTGTGGACATATGAAAGAATGTCGATGTGTCCACAGATAGATCACACAAGGTAAGGATTATGAGTTTCTGTTCCAGCTGTTGACACCTGACGACCCACATGGACCATTCCTGGAAAAGCATAAAGCAAAGTGCACACACATTACCATGTCCAGTCTGATGATGTCACCACCCAAGAAATACAGACAGAGAAGGGAAACCACCCTGTAAAGCAAATAGCGTGCTGTGCTAATGCTTCACTCTCTGCTATCATCACCTAGTTAGGTAGGGGTTTGAATCCTGCAAACACTGACTGTGTCAGGGTGTATGTGTGCAATTCTCCTTGAAAGGAGTGGCCTTTTTGAAGACTGGGAAAACACACTAAAGATGTACATTCCTCTTTGGAAAGACTGATGATGTCACCACCCTAGAAATACAGACAGAGAAAAGAAACCACCCACTAAAGCAAATAGTGCACTGTGCTAATGCGTCATTCTCTAGTATCATAACCTAGTTAGGTAGGGATTTGAATCCTGCAAACGCTGACTGTGTGTGGGATGTATGTGCAATTCTGCTTGAAAAGAGTGGCCTTTCTGAAGAGTGGGAAAACACGCTAAAGATATACATTCTTCTTTGGAAAGACTGATGATGTCACAACCCTAGAAATACAGACAGAGATGGAAACCATCCAATAAAGCAAATAGCGTGCTGCGCTAATGCATCACTCTCTAGTATCATAACCTAGTTAGGTAGGGGTTTGAATCCTGCAAATACTGACTGTGTGTGGGGATGTGTGTGCAATCATCCTTGAAAACACGGGCCTTTTTGAAGACTGGGAAAACACACTAAAGATGTCCATTCCTCTTTGGAAAGACTGATGATGTCACCACCCTAGAAATACAGACAGGGAAGGAAAACCACCCAGTAAAGCAAATAGCGCACTGTGCTAATGTGTCTTTCTCTAGTATCATAACCTAGTTAGGTAGGGGTTTGAATCCTGCAAGTGCTGACTTTGTGTGCGTCACTCTTGGTCAATGCAGTGTGGGTCTTGCTTTTACTATGTTATGGCATATTATGATTACAACAGTAAGCTCATTGCACACATCAGGTATATGCGTTGCAAATATATATGTGTACATGTTCCCTTAATCAGTACATAGGTGTGACGCCTGCATACTACATTAATACATTTGTTGCCATTGACAAGTTGTGCCGCAGCTTCTCAGATCGTAGGTCACATATGTATGTATGTGGCAGGCCCATCCACTGTCGTGATCAGTGGCCAAGGTCATCTGTGCCACACACACACCCATGACAGTTACTTTACAGTAGTGTGAGTTAGGGTATATGCCTGGGGTATATGTCAGGCATGTTCATACACAACAACGACTGCCAATAATAGACAGTCTTTATAGGTGTACAACCGCCTTATGGATATGCATCCAGGCCTCCAATGTCTCATGTGACACACCTTGGGACTCCACAATACCTATGGATATGTGGATACCAAGGACACATGACATAACATGAGGCTGTATGTACACACTGGTACCCAACATACATGTTGAGGGCTACCACCTATGTGGTACTGATGGGATAGTAAGTATAGTACATGTGGATGACTATGCCATAGTCGGCTTACTGCTATACAGCATGTATCACATGACAGGCATCTGTCTGTATGATACCCTTGTGTAGGATATGTGTCTCATCCAGGGAATGGATTGTAGGCCACTGCATGCATTACCAGATGTGGATGGACACATCCCTAGTGTGTTTGCATGTGCCTAAGGGGCTATATGCCAAACAGGTGTGGACACAGGAATGGGTGGTGGTAATTACCACTGGTTAGTGTTATAGTGTAGCACCGTAAGGATACAACTGTTACTGGGTTCCCTACGACTGTGTGTCATTTATCAGGACATCATCCAATGATTGCTTATAGTCATGCTGTTGAGGTTATGTATACTACCAGACCGAAATCATCAACAGATACTAACAGTATCACCCACAGCATGGTGTCTACCCATGTCATACACACATGTCTACCCATGTTAGTACATAACTGTAGTAGAATGCATACTGGCCATTGAAAGATACTATGACATGTTAACAATGTGTACAACAGGGTATGTCACACGTCCCATGTGTCCACTATGCACGTACATACAGACAGTGTGCACCCACCATGTTCACAGATGTACACTTGCTAATCTGTACTGCACACATCACACGCATACTGTCCACTCATTAACACATGCTGGCAACATATTACACATCAGCCAAGTGGCACATGGGTGGACAGTACATAGTCAGACCTAACAGTGATGTAAACAATGCTACATTGACAATCAGAGCTTTGATGAATAATGTCTGCTGAGATATACCTAGAAGGATGTCATTACACTTTCCTGTTGACAACTTGCTAATATTGCTACACTGCTATAGTGTCATCCTGTACATCAGCACCATGTTACCATGTTCCTCCATCAATGTTACAGATGACAGGAGGCGACACAGGTATCATCATATGCACAGGGCGTTTTGTTTTTTTGCCAGAGCCTGATATTGACCCATCCAATCGACATGTCTGTGTGTGTGTGTGTGTGTGCGTGTGTGTGTGTGTGTGTGTGTGTGTGTGTGTGTGTGTGTGTGTGTGTGTGAGGGACAACAGTACAGCATGGGCCAATGTTGATGTAATGTGTGTGTGTATGTGTGAGCCCTAGTTGTTTGGTTAATGTGTGTGTGTCTGCATCCACACAGCTCCACCATGTGGCTACCATATACAGTAGTTTGTGGGACAGCCACAGACTGTACCTGCTAGGCTGTACAGATCACTGTCTCCAGCCACAGACACAGTACCTGTGCCTGGCAGAGGTGCTATGAACAGTATCGGGTACCAAACCTGACTGGGTACTGTCCTCAGAGGCAGAGGTGGGAAGACTGGACCCATGTCCCTGCTGGGAATGGCCAGAGCCATGTGCACGTGGTCTACTGGGACGGTCAATGGACAGGCCAGCCCCAGCATTGCTGGGGCTGGTACTGACACTACGGGAGCGGCTGTGAACCGGGGCTGTTCGCACCACTGCCAGCTGTTGCTAGCATGCCTGTGTCAACGTCGCAACCGTCCCCGCATGGTCCTGGCTCATGGATGACATATTGTGGAGGGCATCTAATGTCTCCCCAACGCCTATCAATGACCTCGTGTAAGTTCGATGGCACCGCAAGGTCACAGATGCTGTCATTGATAGTGGTGTAATGTGCCCTCTGCACCCTAAGTCCCTGCCTGGTGTACAGTTCCATACATGCCTGAGCCTGCATTACAGCCCGGAACATACTGACGTTGGAAGACCAGTGAAGGCACGACTGCCAGGGCACGACCAGCAGTGATCACCCGAGAACCCTGGACTTCCGCCTATGTGGTACCATTCCAGGTATACGGCTCTCCTGGTCAGTGCCAACTGTATGCTGTCCCGCGCATGGCCATTGGTGGTGAGGGATGTATTGGCAGTATGAGTGTGCATAGATGGGGTTGAACGCTGTGTACTGTCGATTGGTGGACCAACGACAGACGCTGTCAAACCTTCCTGTGTCAAAATACATGTCTCATCATCAGCAGTATTCGCGGCAGTGGCTTCAGGTTCCCTACTGCATTCGCCAGCCCTAACTCAGCACCTGTGAGAAGAAGACAGGAAACACACTTTCTGTAAAGAGCAACTGAGAAGGAGTCCAGACTGAATCATGACACCCCCAACAGCCATGTCATATATTGCAATGTACATACATATATGTCATGAGTAAGGGCCAACTGTACCTGACTGACAATGCCGACATCCTCACAGACAGGCCCATATATACATACCCACCTCCCACCGACGATAGTCCCTATCATCATACCAGGAGATATCACATGTAGAATGGATGAACAGCTACCCCCAATGCTAAAAGCATGGCATCAAGTGGACAACATTGATTCCCAATATGTGTCATGCATAAACTACAGAACAAACAGATCCTGCACCTGAACAGTCAGCTGAACCTCCCCCCTACACAGGATGTGGAACCGTTGAATGTGGTTACAGCAACATATGGCACTCCACACAAGTGTTGGTGCACAACACACCATGGGAAGTACAGTCCAGTATGCCTATGAAGTATGATCTGCGAGGCCATGAAGTCCATCATGGTTGAAGTCATAAACCGAGATGTTGGAAGCTGACATACACACGACCCTACTAACCGTGGTATGTTCATGTGCGGATCATGGTTCCCAAACATGCTAGACTGTTTGCAAGGCAGCCACACAGGACATACATCACTGAACACAGCTGCACATCTCACATACACTTTGAAAAGCCCTTTATCAACATCCCAGACACATGTAGTACCCACAAAACCAACAAGTTGCACATAAATATGTGTGGACATATGAAAGAATGTCGATGTGTCCACAGATAGATCACACAAGGTAAGGATTATGAGTTTCTGTTCCAGCTGTTGACACCTGATGACCCACATGGACCATTCCTGGAAAAGCATAAAGCAAAGTGCACACACATTACCATGTCCAGTCTGATGATGTCACCACCCTAGAAATACAGACAGAGAAGGGAAACCACCCTGTAAAGCAAATAGCGCGCTGTGCTAATGCTTCACTCTCTGCTATCATAACCTAGTTAGGTAGGGGTTTGAATCCTGCAAACACTGACTGTGTCAGGGTGTATGTGTGTGCAATTCTCCTTGAAAGGAGTGGCCTTTTTGAAGACTGGGAAAACACACTAAAGATGTGCATTCCTCTTTGGAAAGACTGATGATGTCACCACCCTAGAAATACAGACAGAGAAAAGAAACCACCCACTAAAGCAAATAGTGCACTGTGCTAATGCGTCATTCTCTAGTATCATAACCTAGTTAGGTAGGGATTTGAATCCTGCAAACGCTGACTGTGTGTGGGATGTATGTGCAATTCTGCTTGAAAAGAGTGGCCTTTCTGAAGAGTGGGAAAACACGCTAAAGATATACATTCTTCTTTGGAAAGACTGATGATGTCACAACCCTAGAAATACAGACAGAGATGGAAACCACCCACCCAGTAAAGCAAATAGCGTGCTGCGCTAATGCATCACTCTCTAGTATCATAACCTAGTTAGGTAGGGGTTTGAATCCTGCAAATGCTGACTGTGTGTGGGGATGTGTGTGCAATCATCCTTGAAAACACGGGCCTTTTTGAAGACTGGGAAAACACACTAAAGATGTCCATTCCTCTTTGGAAAGACTGATGATGTCACCACCCTAGAAATACAGACAGGGAAGGAAAACCACCCAGTAAAGCAAATAGCGCACTGTGCTAATGTGTCTTTCTCTAGTATCATAACCTAGTTAGGTAGGGGTTTGAATCCTGCAAGTGCTGACTTTGTGTGCGTCACTCTTGGTCAATGCAGTGTGGGTCTTGCTTTTACTATGTTATGGCATATTATGATTACAACAGTAAGCTCATTGCACACATCAGGTATATGCGTTGCAAATATATATGTGTACATGTTCCCTTAATCAGTACATAGGTGTGACGCCTGCATACTACATTAATACATTTGTTGCCATTGACAAGTTGTGCCGCAGCTTCTCAGATCGTAGGTCACATATGTATGTATGTGACAGGCCCATCCACTGTCGTGATCAGTGGCCAAGGTCATCTGTGCCACACACACACCCATGACAGTTACTTTGCAGTAGTGTGAGTTAGGGTATATGCCTGGGGTATATGTCAGGCATGTTCATACACAACAACGACTGCCAATAATAGACAGTCTTTATAGGTGTACAACCGCCTTATGGATATGCATCCAGGCCTCCAATGTCTCATGTGACACACCTTGGGACTCCACAATACCTATGGATATGTGGATACCAAGGGACACATGACATAACATGAGGCTGTATGTACACACTGGTACCCAACATACATGTTGAGGGCTACCACCTATGTGGTACTGATGGGATAGTAAGTATAGTACATGTGGATGACTATGCCATAGTCGGCTTACTGCTATACAGCATGTATCACATGACAGGCATCTGTCTGTATGATACCCTTGTGTAGGATATGTGTCTCATCCAGGGAATGGATTGTAGGCCACTGCATGCATTACCAGATGTGGATGGACACATCCCTAGTGTGTTTGCATGTGCCTAAGGGGGCTATATGCCAAACAGGTGTGGACACAGGAATGGGTGGTGGTAATTACCACTGGTTAGTGTTATAGTGTAGCACCGTAAGGATACAACTGTTACTGGGTTCCCTACGACTGTGTGTCATTTGTCAGGACATCATCCAATGATTGCTTATAGTCATGCTGTTGAGGTTATGTATACTACCAGACCGCAAATCATCAACAGATACTAACAGTATCACCCACAGCATGGTGTCTACCCATGTCATACACACATGTCTACCCATGTTAGTACATAACTGTAGTAGAATGCATACTGGCCATTGAAAGATACTATGACATGTTAACAATGTGTACAACAGGGTATGTCACACGTCCCATGTGTCCACTATGCACGTACATACAGACAGTGTGCACCCACCATGTTCACAGATGTACACTTGCTAATCTGTACTGCACACATCACACACATACTGTCCACTCATTAACACATGCTGGCAACATATTACACATCAGCCAAGTGGCACATGGGTGGACAGTACATAGTCAGACCTAACAGTGATGTAAACAATGCTACATTGACAATCAGAGCTTTGATGAATAATGTCTGCTGAGATATACCTAGAAGGATGTCATTACACTTTCCTGTTGACAACTTGCTAATATTGCTATACTGCTATAGTGTCATCCTGTACATCAGCACCATGTTACCATGTTCCTCCATCAATGTTACAGATGACAGGAGGCGACACAGGTATCATCATATGCACAGGGCATTTTGTTTTTTTGCCAGAGCCTGATATTGACCCATCCAATCGACATGTCTGTGTGTGTGTGTGTGTGTGTGTGTGTGTGTGTGTGTGTGTGTGTGTGTGTGTGTGTGTGTGTGAGGGACAACAGTACAGCATGGGCCAATGTTGATGTAATATGTGTGTGTATGTGTGAGCCCTAGTTGTTTGGTTAATGTGTGTGTGTCTGCATCCACACAGCTCCACCATGTGGCTGCCATATACAGTAGTTTGTGGGACAGCCACAGACTGTACCTGCTAGGCTGTACAGATCACTGTCTCCAGCCACAGACACAGTACCTGTGCCTGGCAGGGGTGCTATGAACAGTATCGGGTACCAAACCTGACTGGGTACTGTCCTCAGAGGCAGAGGTGGGAAGACTGGACCCATGTCCCTGCTGGGAATGGCCAGAGCCTGGTGCACGTGGTCTACTGGGACGGTCAATGGACAGGCCAGCCCCTGCATTGCTGGGGCTGGTACTGACACTACGGGAGTGGCTGTGAACCGGGGGCTGTCTGCGACCACTGCCAGCTGTTGCTAGCATGCGTCTGTGTCAACGTCGCAACCGTCCCGCATGGTCCTGGCTCATGGATGACATATTGTGGAGGGCATCTAATGTCTCCCCCCAACGTCTATCAATGACCTCGGTGTAAGTTCGGATGGCACCGGCAAGGTCACGGATGCTGTCATTGATAGCGGTGTAATGTGCCCTCTGCACCCTAAGTCCCTGCCTGGTGTACAGTTCCATACATGCCTGAGCCTGCATTACATCCCGGAACATACTGGACGTTGGAAGACCAGTGAAGGCACGACTGCCAGGGGCAATACGACCAGCAGTGATCACCCGAGAACCCCTGGACTTCCGCCTATGTGGTACCATTCCAGGTATACGGCTCTCCTGGTCAGTGCCAACTGTATGCTGTCCCGCGCCTATGGCCATTGGTGGTGAGGGATGTATTGGCAGTATGAGTGTGCGCATAGATGGGGTTGAACGCTGTGTACTGTCGATTGGTGGACCAACGACAGACGCTGTCAAACCTTCCTGTGTCAAAATACATGTCTCATCATCAGCAGTATTCGCGGCAGTGGCTTCAGGTTCCCTACTGCATTCGGCCAGCCCTAACTCAGCACCTGTGAGAAGAAGACAGGAAACACACTTTACGGTCTGCACATGCACACATGCACACATGCACACATGAACACATGCACACATGCACAGTAATACACTCCTCACTACAGCACATACACACACACATCAGCAATACAACACATACTCTATAGTGGGTGAAGGTGGGTGTCAGTATCACAAGGTAAACAGTCACCACACATGTGCCAGCATGCAGAATATGTGTTGCACAAGACCATACAGTGCAAGTGTAGATGCCCCAATGTAATGGCAGTATACATGGCTTTGTTGCAACTGTGTCATTGTTCAGTGATTGGCTACACCCTGGAACACAATTTGTACATGTACACAACATTGCTGTGCAGGTATTATCAGCTCTGTAATGCCCTGTGCACCATCACTCACAAGTATACATGCCATGGCTGCATGTGTTATCTTTGTGATACATCGATAGCAATGTCTGAGTACAGTGTCTGTGTCCAAAGTAGATAATAGTGGGCAAGGGTGTAGGACATGCATGCTATGTACACACACAGGACGATTGCTGCATGTTGACATGAAGGTATCCCAATGCTCTACATGGCCAGTGTACAGTGGTTATGGTGAGTTTGGGACATATTGCAGATATGTCGGTGCCACACATGGCATGGCATGCTACATGACTGCAACATTAAACACCACACATACCCAATGTGTGTCAAGTGACCTATACACCCACTAGCATTCCAGGACATATATGTGACACTTTGTTTGGATGGTGACTGCTGTGCATATTGTGTATACTGGCATATGTAAGCACACACACAACATGGTATGCATATTGTGGATCCCTAGTGACATCTGCATTGCTTACTGTACTTATTTCCTTGTTTCACTTGAAAGAAAGTTACTGTTTGTTGTTTTTGCATTTTAGTTACCTGTAGCACATTGCATTTAAGTTACCTGGCACTTGCTCACTAAAGCAATTATATAAGTCAGCTCTAAAAAATTAAAAGCACTACACCCTCACAAACTCCCCTTGAGTACCTTGTTCCCCATTGGCCCTTTTTTTCAATTATAAAGGAATTCCCAATACTATTCTAGCATGTCCAAAGGTCAGTTGTCAATCTCCTCTCCGGTCCAGCTGGTGAATCTGGGAATCTTGAGGCAATGTTACAACTGCCTCATGTACACAGACAACCCTCTCCTCCTCCCAACAAATTCCAACACATGTGAGAGATGCAACCATATAGCCAAACTGGAGGCTAAGCTCTCTCAACTCAGTACTGGCGTAACCAGTCAGGAGGAGAAGGAAACCACACTCACTACAATTCCAGTCTCACATAGACCTACCACGACAACAAACCAAACACATAAACACACAAAAACATACTCAGAGGCTCTAAATAAAATCTGCCTAAGCAGCAGAGACCTACAAAGCAGACACCCAAGCAACCGCTACCCCAAAACAAAACCGTGCAACACATAGCTCACAAAGCCAGTGTGCCGAACAGTCACAGCCCTTAAGGCTAAACAACACACCTGATACACTTGTAATAGGTGACTCTATCGTCAGGCACACTGACATCCCGCTCACCAGGCTGAACAAGGAGAAGGTCACGGTGAGCTGCCTGTCGGGCGCTAGGATCCGCCACATAACACAAGCACTCAGGTCACTCCAAGGCAAGTACAAATATGACTCAGTCATTGTCCATGCTGGTGTGAATGACCTGAGACGTACCTCCCTGGACTACATGAAAAGAGACATAGAGGAGCTCTCTGAGCATGTAGCCCAGGCCGGTTTGACCCTGACCTTGAGTAGCATCTTACCCTCACCAAGAATGATGCCACAATATGAAGACAAGATGATCAATTTCAACAATTGGCTTAAGTGTTGGTGTCATTCAAAGGGGATCTGATGCCTGTCAGCCTGGGATGACATGCTCGACAAGCCACGATGCTTCGCTAGGGACAGCTTGCACCTGTCACCCCTGGGCTTTCGGATATTGGCAAAGGCTCTTGCTACCCCCATAGTGCCTTTTTCAGGAAAGGCTCAAAAGACAAACCCACCTCCATAGGTATCACAAGGGATAAGAAACTAAGAGTAATGCTACTCAACGCCAGAAGTCTAAACCTCAAGATGCACGCACTCAAAACTCTCCTTAGCATGGAGAACATGGATATCTGTGCAGTAACAGAAACCTGGTTCAAGGCTCCCGAGAGCACCCCAGCACTACCAGGTTATACCTCATACCATGCTTTTCGGCCCCAAAACTTGGACTGAACCACAAAAGGAGGGGGAGTATCAATATTTGTCAAAGATACCCACACCTCCAGGTTGGTGGCACAGCACGAAGCATCAGAAACTATCCATGTGCAACTAACTGTAGGTAAAACTGCCTTCCAGTTTATAGCCTGCTACAGACCACCCTCCCAAACACAGGAACCCCACTTGGCCTTCCTGAGAATACTGGAAAATATGAAGGTCTCTCCAAACACCATTATATTGGGTGACTTCAACTACCCAAACATAGACTGGGAGCATTACTCTAGCTCCAATACCCTAGCCCAAAGGTTCCTAGAATTTATAAACTCAAATGCTATGGAACAACTTGTTACCACTCCACAAGAGGGAAACATACTGGACCTGATCATCACCAACATGGGGACACTATGCTCCAGACCAGAAGTGTATCCCTCACTGGTAAGATCAGACCATAAACTAAACTCACTGGATATTCACATCCCGACCCCACCCCCTGCCCAGAAAACCACAGTGAAAAACTTCTCTAAAGCAAATTTCACGCCTCAAAACCGAGGCGAAATCCTTCAAAGCCCCCGGGCCTGTGGAAAATGCGGCCCAGACTGCAGAATCCTTTATAACCGCATTCTATGAACACCTTCAGGAATGCATGGATCATGCAATCCCAAATAAAACCAAGACCCAATCCTCCAAAGGCAGACATCCTGTCTGGTGGACCCCAGGCATAAACAAACTATACAATAGAAGGAAGCTACTACATGATACAGCAAAACCCACAAAAGGGAAGGCATCTCTGATCAGTCTTAGCAAAAAACTACGGGCACACATAAAATCGTCTAAGGCCAGCCGAGAGAAAAATTGCACAGGACACTAAGGATAATCACAAGGCTTTCTTTAGTTATGTTAGGAACCTGGGTGGAATTCCCAGATATGCTCAGAATTAGTCCAAAATGACAAAAATACACCGAGCCCACAGACATTGCCAACATCCTAGCTGACAGGTTCAGTGCAAACTTCTCCCCTCTCCCCCAAAAGGGCAAATATCTATCCCAACAGAGTGCTGCCCCACTGACATCTCAGATGCTCAGGTAAGATCCGCCTCTCCAAAGCAAAAACACAGCATCAATGGGACCAGATGGTGTCCCGGATCGTCCTACATGAACTCCAAGAAGAGCTAAACCCAAACATAAAACTACTGTTCAATCTTAGCCTTACTACAGGATATGTACCCAAAGAGTGGTGTACAGCAACAGTGGTCTCTCCACAAAGGTGGTGCCTCAACGGATCCTGGAAACTATCGCCCCATAAGCCTGACTAGCTTGGTCTGCAAAGCTATGGAAAGGATCATCATGGACCTCATAAATAAAGATATTGGGGACCTACAGACACTGGATCCTACCCAGTTTGGCTTTGTTAAGGGCAGATCCTACCTCTTAAACCTGGTTGATTTCTTTGAAACAGTCACCAAGGCCATTGACAGTGGAAGGTGGTCCACACAGCCTACCTGGACCTGCAAAGCCTTCGATACAATACCCACTGGCATTATAGATAAGCTCACCAGCTTAAATATAAACCCCTATGTCACTAGATGGGTTGCAAACTGGCTCAGGACAGAACCCACATGGTTAGAATTGCTGGAGCCATGTCAGACTCCAAACCAGTTACAAGTGGCGTCCCACAAGGCTCAGTCCTGGGACCTCTCTTGTTCGGTATATATTTCTCGGCGGTACAGGCCAACATGGAAAGACTGTGGCTGACCAAGTTCGCAGATGACTGCAAACTGGGTGCCATAATCAACTCTCCAGCCGACACAAGCATCCTCCAAAAGGGCCTCATAGAAACAGGCAACTGGTGCCAGAGCCATGGCCTCAAGCTAAACGCCAAAAAGTGTATAGTCATCCCCTTTGGCAAAAACTAAGTGCCCACAAATTACCACATAGGTGGTAATCCATTAAGTACAGAAGAAGTCATTAGGGACCTGGGGACCCAAGTTGATAGCAATCTCTCATTTGACAACCACGTGGCCAAAGTGGTTAGAAAAACATTTTATATAGCCCACCTAATCATGAAGGGATTCACATCTAGATCAGGGGAGGTCATCGTACCTCTTTACTCATCCCTCATCAGGCCCATAATTGAGTACAATGCCCCTTTTGGGATGTACCTTACCAGACACCTGCAGCAAGTGGACAGGCCCCAAAGTACCTCACCAAGAGGATCAAAGGGCTCAAACACATGTCATATGCTGCCCGGTTAAAGAAACTCCAGCTCTACTCAGTCGCATACCGCCTGCTCAGAGGCGATCTGTGCCTGATGTATAAAGCCATGTCCAACCCGGAATTAATGGACATGCTGCACCTCAGAAAATCCAAATCCCATCGAGCTACGCGCTCGAGAGACTTGAACCTCAGCACTGAAATAAATAGGACATGCTGGAGGGACAGATTCATAACCCAGAGGCTCCCTTCACTCTGGAATAAAATCCCAGTCAAGGTTAGCCAGAGTCCCACATTGACTCTCTTCAAGAGGAATCTTGATGAGTGGATGGGAGATCGTAGGTTTACCCCGGCTATCACTTCTGTGTCACTGTTAGACAGAGGCACAGTATACTAACCTCAAAAAAAGGCATAGCAAAATTAATTTAAAATGGGTGGCGAAAGCCAAACACACTCTGGCTAGGCTTATAAATGCCCTAGGGCAGATAGCCTAGTATGAACCTATAAACCTATGAACCTATTGTATATAGGTGCATACGTTTGCACATGCACAACATTGAGGTGCAAAGCAATGACTGCTATGAGTAGTACTGTGGTGACTGTAACTGGATGGGATGTAGTACCCTATGCCATCATCAACATGCATCCTGTGGTCACTCACAGCTACTAATGTGTGCAAGACCACCTCCTAGCATGCTGTACCTGAACTGCAGTACCGTGGCTATGTTCACAATTACACAGACACCTTGTACATGGGTGTGTGTGAGGTGACCAATAGGGAGCATTGCCTAACATGACTGTGTTATGTGTTGCAGAGTGTCGCACACAACCATGATAGGACTCTACCCCTGAGGTACAGCATGTGTGTGTGCAAGACATATGGGATACTGACGTGTGACCTTACAGGAGGTGTGATGGGAAATGTAGCATTTTTTCATGTACTGCATATGATAAACGTGTTCTTTTGTGTACAGCTGTAGCAACTATGCATATCTAAGGTGCAGTACAGTGTTGCCACACTTGTGTCTGCTGCACTGTGCAGTGTATGTGATTGAGGCAGCTACTGTCTTTAATGAGTTGATTAATGTCTCACAGCAAACATGGACAGCATGCATTATGCGTAGGTGTGTTACGTGTACATGGCCTACATCTCACCTATGACATGCACATTTCATTACCAATATTAAAGTGTTAACACACTCAGCAACATGTACCGTCTGCCCTGCTGTCGCACCAGAGGGACCTACAAGAATATGGCACAGTTTATCAGTGGCCACAACTGTGGCATTGCTACCGTGAGTGAGTGCACTAATCTAAAGTGGAACAACAGTCAACAGTCACAGGTGTGGAGATACTATTCTGAATATCAGTATTGCACATGAGAGGCAGCACAACTGCTAAACACACAGTACACATCTCACATACGCATATTCTAACAATACAGGTAATGGTAGTCTACAGCTAGGGCATATTACCTGCATGCTCCATGTCATCCTGCTGGGTAGCTCCAGCCTCCATGATGACACATGCATGATGTTGTTGCTGCTGTAGGCCAGGAGCCACCACGCTTAGGAGCAGCTCCTCCACTCTGGTGAGGGGGGGATGTATGGGCACCCCACCACCTGTGGAAAGCTGTTGCCTATGGATATCAGATGCACCTCACCAGACATGTCTAATTAAATCACTGCAGTGATGGCGTACCTGCTCATATGTCCAGTTATGCATGCCTATGTCATTTACCCGGTGAACAAGATCTTGCCATAGTGCAGTACACTCATGCTGGTGTTGGCTGGCCCTGGAAAAAAGCAGGGTATAATGCTGAACCAGGCTGTGGTGGAGTTCCTGTTCCTCTGCAGCTGTGTAGCAGGGGTTCCTGTGATAAGCCGTAAGCCTGGAAGACAGGTAAACGATATGAGTGAGCAAGTCATGTGGCACACTTAACACTATGAAGTACAGATATCATTTAACTGCCAGATATAGCATCTGTCTGTCTATCAGAGGATACACATGTTCAATACCACATATCAGTGCTTAGCCCACAACTGCCTGACAGTGGCTGTCACACTCCATACAACAAACCAGTATACACCAGTACTCGGCACACTGTATGGGATGCAATGCACAACCTCACACTGGGGGTATATATCAAGCTAATGCATGACGAATATTGTCATCCAATGCAATTAATGTGATGTACAGTTACAGTATTAACAGTAAACCACCCTAGTCTTTGATGCCATACCCCTAGCTAACATATGTGAACGGTTGTTAATATAGCTGGCATACTGTTGTAACAGAGTATACATGCTGCTAGGTACACACACATACCCTGTAACACACATGTGATTGCGGCCATGGTACAGGCATCATTACACACACATTAGACATACATACAACACAAACATGTATGCCAACACAGATGAGCATTACCTGTGTACCTTATAGTACTGTGTGCCCCTACTTACAGATACCTATGCCTGAGGAATGTAATCTGTGCAGACTACAGGAAACACACAAGACAGTGATACCAGGGAATGTGAACATACACCATACTGTGGTGTTTAGGCCTACAGCTTCAGGTAGTACAACAGTTCATATGTGACCTGGATTCACCAGCAGTACCACTTACTGAGCATACATGTATTGTTTCAGCCTACAATGGGACACCACAGTCGTACACAAGGTACTATGTCACAACATATGCCATCCTACTATGTCTGCATCCCAATAACTGACACATCTTTCTCTGCCCTCACACCTAGGACACAAACTACCATGACAGACAAAACCTCACACTAAGTTATCACACCTTTACAGACCTTGCACACAGTCAGTATCACACTCATTCCAACTCACATAGCTGGTATTGCACTGTGTACATGTGTGTGCGCATTGTGTCATAGGTAGGCACTACGCTATTGGCCCAGGGCCTACAACAGCCTAGCCATATGCTACTATGCCATTTGACACACATGGAATGTGAATACACTTGTTCCTGTCAAATGGATACACAGAGGTGACTCCCAGGGCATATTACCTATCTCCATAACATTCATCAGGGGTATGTATGACATCTACTAATAAGGAGCCTTGTTTATTAATGCTGGGTAGTTTATTCCAGAGTATGGCATATTTGTGTATAGGAACCTGTACCTCCAGCATGTGCTGTTTAGTGTGTTGACAAGGATTAGGGCCCTAGGTCATGTAGCCCGAAGGGATTGTGAGGTGTTGTCATGGTGGTTGGCCGACTGCTATGGGTGTAACATACCTCTGTATGTGCGGCAGTGGTAACCTTTGTGTAGGACGTATGCAATGCACTCTAGCTGTGGTTTTGTGAGTCAGTCTACATAGGGCATGTGTTTGGGGCAGTGTCACTCTTTGTTAGGTATGTCTGTGGCCTTTCCACTTGCTGTGGTTGTCATGTGAGGTACATACCACATGGGGCATTGTGAGGAGTAGGGGGTACACTTACCTATATTTCCCGAGATGACACACCTTTTGTGATGACACGTACCACGTAGAGGGATTACAAGACAAGTGTGGAACTGTGAATATCAGAGGGGAGGCTACTGTACACTTGTGTCCCATGTTCCCTTCTGACACCTTCAGTGTTAGGCAGGCAACCACCTATCTGGTAGTTAGTGGGTAAAGTGTTTTGGAATGGGGTATGGTACTGCAGTATCAACACTGGTGTTCAGTCAATGTGTTGGTCACCAGGCACCTGTTGCAGTACATCTGACCCCGTGTCTCCCTCTCTCTCTCTCTATATATATATATATATCAATATATATATATATATTGATATATATATATATATATATATATATATATATATATATATATATATATATATCTATATATATATCTCTCTATAAATATATATATACATATATATATATATATATATATATATATATATATATATATATACACATATATATCTATATATATATATATATATATATATATATATATATATATATCTATATCTATATATATATATCCGGATATATATATATATCTATATATATCTATATATCTTATATATATATATATATATATATATATATATATATCTATATATGTATATACCTATACATCTACATATATCTATGTATGTATATATCTATATAGCTACATATATCTATATATCTACATACATCTCTATATCTACATATGTATATATGTACATATCTATATATCTGTATATATGTATATATCTATATATATATCTGTATCTATATACATATATGTATGTACATATATATATACACATATATATATACGTATCTCTCTCTCTCTACATATATATATATATATATATATATATATATATATATATATATATATGTATATATATATATATATATATATACAGGTAGATATACACATACTTGTAAACATCCATTGCTGTACATATACATGCACATAGGCACATATACTGGCCACCTTTCATGTTGGAAATATCAATCATTAAACAGTTGTGAGACATACAATTATGTAATAATATTGCACAGTGTTGTGCGGAATGCATTTTGCTGTCCTCAGGCCGTATAGCTGTAGCAGGCCTCACTGGCTCAGTCCCACAGCATTTGACCACCACATGACATATACCTGCACTGCTTGCTGTTTTCAATGCCACACACTACAACCTACATAGATATATGTACATAGCAACCTTCAACTACATATATATATCTAGCCTTCACTAATAGTTGCAGTATGTCCCTTGCCCTATGCACATCTGCATTTACATATAGATTCGGACTGCGCCCACATATGGAGGGTTCACAGTATGTACAGTACCCTTCAGACACATCATTCGGATGCCAGCAAATACATATCTGTTACATGCCTTACCTTTGTATTTCTTACCTCTGTCTGTTGTACTTGTTGACGTTTATTTGTCTTTTTAAATATTTATTTTTTGGTGTTTCTAAACACCTCTGTTTGTTCGTCTGTCTGTCTGTTTGTCTCTCTCTCACTTGCTCTCTCTCTCTCTCCATATGCTGCAATGATATTATTGCATGTGTGGACAGCAAGTAAAGGCTGCTTATGTAGGTATCTGCACATGTGCATGTGATGGCCTCTGCACCAATTGGTGCCCACCATTTAGTAATTGCATGCAGACTGCTGTGTGCTAATTGCAATTCTCACTGTGATTCTGGGACACTGCTATAAAATGATAGGTTAGGTAGGCGTAGGCCTTTCAGTTTTGCAAGGTTGGGACCATGCCTGTTTGCTGTGGACACTGTTGTGTGAGTCAGAAAGTTGGTATATGTCTCATATCTGAACCTGGGTTGTAGCCAGTGAAATGCATGTTGTACTGAAACCTGACTGTTGCTTCTTCCAGTACACTCTTCTCAGTGTGTCAGTTTACTCACACCTCCTAATGCTAACACTGGATACATGGGGGTATGTACTTTCTTTTGGAATTAGGGAATTAACTAGCATACAACAGTGGTTATTGCAATGTATTGCTCTGGCTTTCCTATTTTCCCATTACATTCACTCCTTGTAATGCATGTTATATTTCTTTCTTGAAATGTATTGCTCTGGCTTTCCTATTTTCCCTTTACATTCACTCCTTGTAATGCATGTTATATTTCTGTCTTGAAATGTATTGCTCTGGCTTTCCTATTTTCCCTTTACATTCACTCCTTTTAATGCATGTTATATTTCTTGCAGCACCTTGTTATTGTATATCTGTTGTGGCTTAGTGGTATGTCATGCAGACTGATGTGTCCAAGGTGTGGGGTTTGAGACTGACAAGGATATTTTATTTTGCTGCTGAGCAGTACAAGGGTCTTGTTATACAGAGTGACTAAGGCACCTTTAAGCAGTTGTAAGCAGGTTTTCACGAGTTTGCGTGACGCTTATCTACGCTTAGCTAGGCGCACACAAGTGCACACCTGCTGACTACTGCTTAAAAGTGCTTACTCCTGCTAACACCCACGCTAATTTCTTTTAAAGAAAAGAAAATGGGGAAATAGGAAAGTGGTGAAAAAGGGGGCACAAAGAGGGTAGGACAGTAGGAAAACAAGCTCGGGATGTGCAGGAAGGATGTAGGGAAGGCCCATAGCTGCCCAATTCTTTACCAGCAACAGCTGTGCATATGTTAGACATTTAGAGTGAGATTTGAAACCTTCCACCCCTGAGAGAGGAGTGAGGGCAACAAAGTATGTTGTACAGCCAATTGTAATTATCAGTTTACATGTCCAGCAGACATGTGTGCGAAATGGGCAGCTATGTATGGGGCGTAATTTTTTTGCGGGTACAGATTGCCCTTTTTTTATTTTTTTTCAGGTAAGAGTGGAATGTGAGGTAAAGGAAGTAGGAATATTGAGGGAGATGGGTTGGGGAGGTTAACAGACAAGACAAACAAGACGCATACAGGGGCGGAGCATGACACATGTGGTGGATACACACAACTGATGGGGACGGATGTTTGGATATCGCAAGCCCATGAGCCCACAGATGGCAACAGTGGAACTGAGATCCTCACTCATGGGCAGTTACAACTGTGCCTTCACAACCCAGGCTGAGGCTGTGCTGGGGGCTGGATAGGAGGGGCAGGCACACCCGTGAGTTGCACCACTTTCGCCTCAAGCTGGCATAGGGGATCAGTCACGGAACGCCTGATCTCACTACGCACCACAGACCGGACCCTTTGGTGGGTGAGTGGAGGATCTCCTCCGGCCACGCTTGCAGAGGGGGGGTGAGCCCCATCCTCTGCAGCTCTTCCACCCGAAGGTGGCACAGGCCCACCGGAGGAGAAGGCCCCAGGCTGGGCACTGGTGCCAGCTGCAATCGCCAGCTGAGTTGGGAGAGGTGGGTCCGCTGGACCCGCCTTCCCAGTTGTCCTATGTTTAGCAGTATTTAATGGCATTTTGGGTTAGTAACAAACAACACCATTCCAAATTAGTTGTAACAGCATGCAATAGTATTCCCATTAACCAAACACACATGAATTCCAAACGTTGAACAGCAAGCATAACACATGCATATTTAGAACAACAGTGGACATTCCAACAGCATGCAGGGTTGATTGGTGGCAATAGGCCATCAGGTTTGGATATGTGAACAGGGCACATGCATCAACGTACATGCAGATATGTATAAACCAACAGGACAAATGTCCATAGGAATTAATTGTGAATACACATACCCAGTTTGGTGTGGAATGGCATCATTTGTGAACATAACATAGGGAGGTAAAATATTACATTAACAACTTAAAATACCTATACGTATACTGTACATTCCTACTAGATGCAGATATATATCCCCTACATGTATTAGTAAAGTTTCCTGTATGTAACCTTAGAAATGTTGGTGATGGAGATGTTACTGCTACATTAATATACATTCCATTTGTATTCATATATGTTCATATCTGTCTGTGTTCAGGTAAAGTATCCTGCTACATTTGAACAGTTATGTACAGTTCTAGCAACACACTGACATTTGTGGGATCACAAGCACAAGCTGCTCATGTACCGGATTAACATGTACATACTATACATGAAAAAGTTGAGGACTATAAATATTCCTCTGAGATACTGGCATTCCCATCAGCCAGTGTATATGGGCCTAGACAACTGTGTATGTTCAGCATTTCATACAACCATACTATCTCCATAATGCAAGGGTACAACAACATATCCAAAATGTGGGCTGGACATAGTCCAGGTATTGTACTCTATTAAAAACATTTCACTCTTTGGTTGTAGCTGTCTCATTTATTTCATTATGTAGTGCATGCAGTATACCTTTATTCCAGACTTCTTACACCTTTATTGGTAGCTTCAAACTCTTTCTCACACTCTCTCACTTATTTTATATTTACATTTCAGGATGGTACTTAATTCCAGGCTTTATTAACATTTATTACTCGGTTACAACAATCCTTTCCAGCTGACTCACTTATTTCATATGACAGTATATACAAGGATGTATTCAAGACTTGTCTGTCCTTTATTGATGGATTATAACACTCATTTTCAGGCTGAAGCAGTTATCTGATATTACAATACAGGTGGAAATTCTATTTGAGACTTGTTTACTCTTTACTAATGGATTACAATACTCTTTTTCAGGCTGCATCACTTTATCTGATCTTAGAATACTAACAGAAGCTTTATTCTAGGCTTATTTGACCTTTATTACTGGGTTACAACACTGAACTCTTTTACAGGCTGTCTCACTTATATTCTATAATAATACTAGCTGAATAATTACTAACCTGCCTGGTGGCGCTGCCTTAACAGCCTATCACCATAGGCTTGCCGATTCACAGAATGAACACCTGCAGCTGTAATATAAATGAAGGGATATTGGAACATACCTATCCATACTATAGGCTAGGATAGCATTTCTTACATACTTAATTACATGGATACTTACTCAGTAGTGGGGCATTGGGCATATGACGGGCCTCCTGGATCCATTGGTTCAGTTGGTCCTCCTTTCGACGCTTCAGGTCCGCATGGTGGTGACAGACCTGCTCACCAGTCCTGGGAATGCCTGTGGCACTGGTAAGCTCATTTGCCAACTGGTTCCACACCTCTGCCTTGTATGCTCCCCATTGAACCTGACTCTGCATGAGTCGGCCTTCATGTTGGTGGACTAGGAGCCAAACCATATATTTAGACTCCTCAATGCCCCACCTTTGCGCTCTAAAGTGATTACCCTCTCCGACGCTTGCTATCCTGACTGCAAGTGGGTACCACAATCAGTTATGGCGAGCATTCCCACCTATGGGGCTTAAATATGCTGCATTTCCCGCACTTTTTTGTGATTGGCCATTTTTTGAGAATTCTAAGCTGACTGCAGACCTGCTTAGTAATGGTTAATCTACCATTTCTATGTATATGTATGCTAATAGTGGCTGTTTCTCCTTAGCTATCATGGCTTAGTGGTTTTGTGCTTTGATTATGATGCACCAGGTCCTGGGTTTTAACCTTGTCACTCTTTTATTTTAATACTGTCTAGACAGGCTAGGGGGTGTGGCTGTGTTTAAGCAACCTAGCTCTACGTTGCTCCCCGGTGCCCTACGGTGCCCTAGTTGGCGTGGCGCGCACATCCGCGCAAACACATTGCACTGGGTAAAGCGTTTTTAAATGTTGGGCAACTCTGTTTAGCTGGGTAAAGCGCTTTTAAACTATGGCACCTCTGTTTAGCTGGGTAAAGCGCTATTAAACTATGGGCACCTCTGTTTAGCTGGGTAAAGCGCTATTAAACTATGGCACCTCTGTTTAGCTGGGTAAAGCACTATTAAACTATGGGCACCTCTGTTTAGCTAGGTAAAGCGCTATTAAACTATGGGCACCTCTGTTTAGCTGGGTAAAGTGCTATTAAACTATGGGCACCTCTGTTTAGCGAGGTAAAGCACTGCTTAACAGCAGGCTATTATATATCTGGATCCTTTAAAAATATATATTTTGTTCACTGATACATTGGCCATTTCACTGCTTTTAATTAAATTTTAATCATATATGTCTGGTATTATTTCAAATACTGATTTAAAACATAAATAAGAAGGGGAGTGGTTGGACTCGAACCGTGAATGCCTCTTCTTTGTGCATGTGCTCTACCATTACGCTACTGCAATTTGGATTCATTTGCATAAGTAGTTCTTATATGCTCTTCAATGTCACAATTGCTAACTGTGGTTAAGCTATGGGCACACCCGCGCAAACAAGTGCAAATACGGGCAGCTATATCGTGGATTTAAAAAAAAAATTTTATTTGTTACGTTTTATAACTGTGATGAGGGTTTACAGTGTCAGGGAGTGTGGTGTTGGGTGCAAGTACATTTGAGCGAACTCGCTCTTGTCTGTTGACACTATGCTTTTTAAAACCTTGCAGGGGCATGGACTTTTAGACTGCTCGGCAGTTGGACACGCCCCCTGCTTTCCTTCTCAGTCCATGTAAGAGTTATGGATGAGTCAGTGTGCCCTCATGAATATTCATGGCACGCTGACGTCAATCCGTTCAACTGCAGCCTCCGAGTAAGACTTATTAAGTCTTACACGGAGGATTAGTGAATCCGGGGGTTAATCTTTTGCCAATTCTTTTAAACAATTAAAACATTGCATTGAATAATTTGCTGCTCTATGCTTCTTTCTTCCATCATTTTAAAACAAAATCTGTGCAGTATATATTTTAATACTGATCGATTAAATAACTCTGCCAGTTTGTTGAATACATTAATAATTGTTTTCTGTAACACAATCATATCTGAATTTGCTTCTGCCTTAAAAACAGAAAAAAAACACAACATTGTAAGAAGATGACTCATTCAGCCTCTGACAAAACACATCTTTTAAGGAATTTCTTAGGGGCAATGTCTATTTGAATTTTGAGATTAATAAGAAGTATAGTAAGACAAATGCTGAGGTGATGTAGCTTTCTATTTTGCGAAAAAAGCCACCAGTTTTAGTTTACTATAAGATAGTGAGGTGACTTGATGAAATGGTCAGTGACCTAAGGAAGGAGAAAGTCACAATCCTAAAAATAAGAGGCATGGAAATGAGGTTACTGGTATTTTATAGACTGGCTAATGTTGTAGGAATGATTTTAAGAGAGCAAAGGAATTGTTCAGGAGCTGAAACTTATAAAAACATACTAAAAGGGGAGTTATATTGTATAATTGTTCTGATTCGGAAAAAATTTAGGAATAGTAACTTCTTTTGACTTGAATGAGATACCTTTAGTTGTTAACTGAGCTATTGAGAAGAATTTTCAGACTGCTATTTCTATGTGGTGATAAAGCATAGGAAATTGCTTACAAAGGTGCCAAGCCATCTACTGATCATTTCAGCCTGCAGTGTGGTGATGCATGCTGCAAACTGTTAAGCTGATTCCTGCTTTTAAATCACTGGTGTAGGGTCACAAGGGAAGCAGAGTCTATCACTGCATTCACCAGGTACAGGGTGTAGAAACTCTTCCAGAATGAGTGCCTATTAATCACAGGGTGGAGGCACTGACTCAGGTACACACACACACACACACACACACACACACACACACACACACACACACACACACACACACACACACACACACAAATATATACACATGCACGCATACTCTCTTTCTCAAGTGGCATGCACACTAAAAGACATTTTACCAGATTGCCAGTTCACCTTTGTTATGTCTTTGGAATCTGCGAGAAAGTCTGAACATACAGTAAGCATCCATCCTCTCAAAAAGAACCACAACCAAGAACAGAACTGTGAAAGCAAGTAGTATAATCCAGCATCATTACTAATTGATCTGTTAGTGTGCTGCTTTAGTTATGATTTGCTACATGTTTGAATTTACTTAAGGCAGACTCATTGAGGCAGTCATGCAAAATTATTGAAAACACTGAGATGAATGCTGACATGAGCAAAACATAAAAGGAATCTACAAGGAGAACATGGTTTTAATCGGCACAGATAAAATAATACAAGAAAAAGTAAGGTTGTGAATTTGAAGCAGTGACCATAGTTCTATAATGTGCATCATGCATTTTACAATAAAAATATTCATAGCTGAACAATAGACTGAGAACTTAGAAAGTGAAAAGACATAGTAGGAGGCGAACAGAGAAAATTGAAAATTATCTGAAAAATAGCAAATTAATGGAGAGGTATTTTTACTGAGTTTTAGGAGAGGTAAACAACTATAAGATAAGAAAATGATTTAGGAAAATGCTTAATGGAGGAAAGGATGAAAGGATAAGCATGGTAAGAGTAAGAACATAGTAAAATTATAAGAATGTCAAAGATAAGCAGGAGAAATATTGTTAGTTTAGTCAAGGTTATGATTTTTTCTATTGTACCTAAGGAAGATAAATACCGTACAATACATGAGGCAGCTTGAATCGGCAGAAATAAATATTTCCCATTCTCTCAAACAGGCTCTCCATCCATGTAAAGCAGAGTTCCTCCCTAACCCAATTCAAATGCAACTCGGACACCTGAATGAGGAAAAGGACACATCCCTGGTTTGCCCCCTACTTATGTCTGTAATGAACAAAGGCAGCCAGCAAATGGTTAATCTCTCAAACCTTACAATTCCCAAGCCCCAGCTTACACTTACCACTGGTATCAGAACTTGTCAAAGAGAAAGATTTGAGATGCATGGCTAGGGTTAAAAGGCCTTTGTGGTCATTATCCTAGTACAAATCAATGACCCTATGAATATGTAACAAAATACATATGACAAACTACTACATAAATAAGAAATCAGAGTCCTTGCACACCTGAGAGACATTTGAAATAATACCAGGACCAATCTAGTAGCATTATATTTTCATCAAATACATGGAGTGATCCCCAGTAATAAAACTTGTTTTTGTTTTTTTATAAGGTCACATATTCTGAGTTATTGCTATGTGTAACAAATGTCCTTTTAAAATGATAAGCCTGCCTGATTTTTAAATATAATGCAATGAATTCTGAAGGTATGAACAATTTAAACTTATCTAATGAACTATTTAGTGTATACATTTATTGACTGATTATTTTGTTTGTTGGCATGTCTATTAACACATATGAGAATTTACACAATATTTTTCATTTATTGTAATAGTATGAAATTAGATGGCCTTTGGCTTACCAGGTTTGCTGATGATTGCCAACTGGGCACAATCATTGAGTCTTCAAATGATATTAACATATTACAAAAGGGGCTAACACAGACAAATGACTGGTGCCAAAGCAATGGACTTAAACTAAACACAAAAAAGTGCATTATTATCCCCCTTGGCAAAAAGGAAGTCCCTGCAAATTACAATATTGACAGTACTCCCTAAGCTCAATTGTTTTTCAATTGAATTATACAGGCTATAGGTCACAGATATGTATAGATAGGACATACAGATATCACATTTTGTTTAGGACTTGGGCTATGAGAATTATGATATTGTTTCATATTTGGTGAATAACTTTGTCAGGGAACATGTCAGCATGCTAAGTAGTAGCTCATTTTGAAGAGAGTATTAGTACTTGTAAGATATAAAAAGAACTGTATCTGTAAGGTGTACACATGCCCAGATAGCAATTTGTTTGGGACCATGGTTATGAGAATTATGATTTTTTTCATATTTTGCTAAATAACCATATCAAGGAACATGCCATCAGAGTAATACCTCATTTTGAAGGCAGTATTACTAGATACAGGATGTAAAAAGAACTGTCTGTATGCTGGACAAATATACAGATATCATTTTTTTTAAACTACAATCCACTTTGCTACAGGCCCCATGAGGAACTCAGTGTCTCTCCAGTAAGTGTTTTACAACTGTAAATGCCTATTTATGTTGAATTGTGTTAGACATTTTACAACTGTATATGTTTATGTTGAATTGTGTTAGACATCTAATATGATTTATGCTTTATTATTGGAAGTTAATATGCCATGCTAGCATTTTGTCTGCACCAAGTTGTTTTTAGTATACTAGTATGGTCTGTTTGCATAGCTGCACCTTGTTCACTAATGTTATTCATGTAATTGTGTTGTGTGTAGACAGCTCATACTGGTGTCTAATTATTTCTATATAATTTTGCTGTTAGTGGTGGATAGAATCACATTAGACAACCTCGACAGAGTGCTGCTCGCTATATTTTTATCTGTGACTGCATAACCGTCTTGAGGTTTCTTCTAACTGATTTTTTCCAATTGGGTCAGTATCTGCATATATTAATAGCTGGTTCAAGACATTTTTCCTGCATACAGTAGCTATTTGCTCAGTTTGTTTTTTGTAATCTTTATAATATATCTTTACCATCTCAAAGTGCTTACTCCTCTCTGTACTCTTCTGTTCTAGACCTAACACCACTCTTAAGTATTCAACTGCAGTACCACCTTTATCATTCTTATAAGAAAAGTGCAGTCTGGGTCTGAACTGTCTGCAAACAACTAAAGTTAACTTTGAGTATGTGTCTACTTGTTTGAGCCAATATTCATTTTCCCCTGGAGAGCACTCTGCTTTGGCTTGTAAGCAGCCCCCACACACACACACACTCATCTTCCACTTTCTTTCTTATTCCCTTCTGTTAGCAGATAGTATCCATAATCTGATCAATACTGTGTGTTTGTTAATTTAAACTGAGACCACAGTGACCAAGGTTATCCTGTTTTCCACCTGAAAATGGTTAAGAAATGACTTACAGTTTCAGAGCAGTCCTTGGTCAATTGTGATTGTTTCTCAAACACTAACTTGTCTTTGTTTTGGCTCATTAGCAGCAGTACAGAGAACTGCCTACTAACACCCTTGTTCTCCCCTCCCCCTTCCCTGTTTATTACCTTAAGACAATCCCAAAGTTAATAAATATTACCTGTGGCAGGCACCATTTTTTAAAACTACAATCACCCTTGTCACTATCATATGTTCATTCATCAATTAACTCTGTTACCTGATTGTTTCCAGCCCCCTCATAAGAGCAACTAACAGGGTCTCTACCCACTTCGCTCCTCACCCTGCCCCCTATTTTCTCCCGCCCCCAGTGGTCCCACCTTTATTACACTCACAAACACCTCACATCTTTCCGGTAGCCAACCACAGCGCTAACCCAACACTACCTCCTCCATCTTCCCACTACTATCACACCTCCTCAACTAACATGTACAAGCATACCTTACCTATGCTCACTGCATGCACTCTCCTTGCATATCTTACATCCTACCAAAGCTCTATCATTCCCGCACTCAACTACTACCACTGTATTACTACTCACACCACCACTCATGTCTCACCCTCACTAAGCTCCCCTCCCACCAACTCAAGAACCATCCCTATGCACCCCCCCCACATATTCTATCAACTATATTACTCAAACATAAAACATCCCTACAACTTAACATAGTAACCCTCCCACCATACCTATTACCCAAAGAGCACAATCATAGCTTCCTTTATAAAGAAACACATTCAAAAACTGGGAAAACTAATAACCTCATGCATATCAAAACTAGCCCTAAGTGGAGATATCCACCCCAACCCTGGCCCTACTGTCTCCAACCCCAATCCTCATAATCAGACTAGAAACCACAACTTCTCCCATATTACAGACAATAGAAAGCCAAATGACTTCCTTCTACTAAGCCTAAATATTAGAAGTATATCCAACAAAGTCCATGAACTCCATGCCACCATAAACTTGTACTCCCCAGATATAGTCATCCTGACAGAAACCTGGCTAAAACCTCACATTACCAGTGAGCAAATACTCCCTACAGGTTATGGCATACTAAGAGCAGACCGGCTAAACAAGATAGGAGGCGGTGTAGCTATAATATTTAAACAGCATCTAAACATCCAGATCTTAAAATCATCAGCTCCACAAATAGGCAATGAAGAAATAATATATACCAACCTCAAAATAAACCAAAACAAAAGCATCAACATAATTGGATGCTACTTCCCACCTGGCCAAAACATCCCTCCACTAGAAAACCTCCTCAGCTGGTCTACCCACCATCTCCCCCAGGAAACTATAATTTTAGGTGATTTCAATATTGACTGGCAACCCTGTTCTGGCAACCATCCAACCCATCATGTAAACCTTCATGGCTTCACCCAACTAGTCCAGTTGCCAACCAGGATAAATAAAAACTCCAGCAAGCACACTACCCTGGATTGGATACTAGTCAGTAAGAGCCCCCAGTCATATATAACAGGCTGCTTATCAGATAGCCTCAGTGATCACTCCCCAACATTCCTACTGAAAAATACCTATACCAAGCTAAACCTGTCATCTACCATCAAATACATAAAAAAATAAACTTTAACCCACTTACATTCATCTCATCCCTCAAAGAATGTAACTGGCATAATCTAAAGTACCTCAGTCTTGATGACGCAGTTGAATTTTTTAATACTACCTTCCTGAGCATCCTTAATTACCATGCCCCCATAAGACTTTTCAGAATCAAAGCACAACCCTCCCTATGGCTACAGAAAACCACTAAGTCAGAAATGAAAAACAGGGATAAAGCCTGGGAGCACTGGCGCAAAACCAAGACCCCCTCAACTAGACAGAAATTCCTAGAACTACACAATAGAGTCAAAAAGCTAATAAAACAGGACAAATTCCAATACTACCAGTCTGCCCTAGACTCCTCCGAACACAGCCCCAAACAATTCTGGTCCTCCATAAACTCCATCCTCCACCCAGGTAAAGTCAGTACCCCTCCTCCTAACATCCCTCACTCCTCAGAAAATATTGCTACCTCATTCAACACACACTTTACACAAACCATACTATCACTAGCTAATCAACACAACCCCCCTCCCCTCCAACCCACACCTTCAACTACTAATCTCCCCACTGCCTTCTCTTTTTCTCCTGTACCTACCTCCAACATAAAAAAACTCTTAACTAAACTTAAACCCACCAGATTAGCAGCAGACAACCTCCCAAGTGAATACCTACAAATCGCAGCTGATGCTCTGGCCTACCCAGTATCCATCTTGATTAACCGATCTCTGTCAGAAAGTTATGTTCCCACACTGTGGAAAGTATCACATATAATTCCCCTCCACAAAGGCAGACCCTCCACAGAACTAACCAATTACCGCCCCATAGCTATTCTCTCTCCACTCTCCAAAATACTAGAGAGAGATGCATACACTCTCAGACTCAGACTACCTCCTTACTAACAACCTCCTTTCCAATACTCAGCATGGTTTCCAACCAAACCATAGCACCACCATTGCCTTACTCTCCTTTACTAACACTATCCTTCATAAAAACAATGGCTATCTCTCCTCTGCTACTTTCCTAGACCTATCTAAAGCATTTGACATGGTCCCACACAAACAACTTATCTCTGTCCTTAATAACCTATCCTTCTCACAATCGGTCACTGACTGGTTTCAGAGTTACCTGTCTGACCACCAACAATCCGTTATATGGCAGAATGACATATCTCCCCAACTACCTGTCTCCATAGGAGTTCCCCAAGGATCCATCCTTGGACCCCTACTCTTCTCTGTTTTCACAAATAATCTAGCCTCTGCCACCACACATGGCACACTCATACAATACGCAGATGACTCGACCATCATCTGCTCAGCCCAGTCCCTACCCAAACTGCAAAAAGTCACACATGAAGCCTTTTCCTCTGTTGAAACTTGGTTATCCGATGCCCAATTAATACTCAACCCAAACAAAACTAAACTACTCATCTTCCAACCCATCAAACATACTCAAAACAACTCTCACTTTAACATCACAGCAAAAGACAACACCACTATATACCCAACTGAACACACCAAATTACTAGGAGTGGAAATAGACAATAAACTAAAATTTGACATTCACATATCCATGACCATAAAAAAAGTCCACAAAAAACTAGGAGCATTATATAGAAATAAGCATCTTCTCACTAAAGCAGCAAAGATTTCAATAGCAAATTCCCACCTTAACTCCACTCTACTTTATGCCTCTCCAATATATACCAACCTAAGGCAATGCGATCTAAACAAGCTAGAGACCTGCTACAACAAAATTGCCAAATTCACCACAGGGGCATCCTACAGTAGTCACCACTGTCTCTCACTTGCTGAACTGGGCTGGCTTGAACTCCCTCACCTCCTTCAATGGTATCAACTCTCACTCACCCACAAACTAGTAAACCATCCACTAAATGTCCCATCCCTCCAGAATCTACTCCAACCCTATTGCACCACCAGACCACTAAGATCCAGCAACAAAAATCATTTGCAGATCACTAAAGCCAATAACTCTGCTGGTGAAGCACTATTCTCTTGCACCATAGCCAAATTATGGAACTCCCTCCCACCCACAATTACCTCTGTACCATCATGCACCCACTTCAAAACTTTACTAAAAGCACACCTAAAAACATGCTGGCTATGCCCTTGCAACTCCCACTCTAATATCACCCATCCCATCCAACCACTACCTTTCTTTCCACTCCACTAACTACCTTGATTATAGCAAGCTCAGATGTCATAAGCCTAGTACTTATACAGCAGGAACTTCTTATTTTAACATTTGTTAACGTCTGTTATGTACTTCACAGATAAAGATTCTAGTTGTCTACTGATGTACTATGTTCTTCATCTGTAAATATGTTGTAAGTAATTGCTATGTAAATTGTTAATCACTATGTAATCCAATGTAATTACTGTCTGTTTATTTTAACTGTGGAGCTTTTCTCCCCGGGCCTCCGCTGAAAATGGTCCTACGTCCAGTCGGACAATCCCGGTCAACAAATATAAATAAATAAATAAATCATTTTTTGTTTCAGACTTAGTTTATGGAAATTATTTTTTTTTTAATGTTTTGGTAAATAACTTTATTAGGGAGCACGTAATTGTGCCAAGTGATACCTCATTTGAAGATGATGTTAGTCCTTACAGCTCGATAAAAGAACTGTCTGTATGCTGTACAGATGTACAGATATCACAGTTTGTTCGGGACTTAGGTTATGGAAATTACATGGAAATTACAGTTTGTTTAGGACTTAGGTTATGGAAATTATATATTTTTTCATATTTCCATAAATAACTTTGCAAGGGAGCATGTCAATGTGCTAAGTAATACCTCATTTTGAAGACAGTATTAATAATTACACCATGGTAAAAGTGAATTTAAAGTTCCTAAAGGAGTCTAAGATGCTAATGTGTGAGGGTAGGGTATTCCAGAGTTTTCAAATAGAGTATAGCCTTTTTTGCCAGCTCTTTTATTTGGTTTGTATACTTCTAAGAGTTGTTTGTCAGTGGAACGGACACTTGTAAGGTTGTATAATAGGCTTTAGAGCTGGGCAACTTTTCAGGAAATTTTTACTTTTTGCTGTTTCTTCCTTGCATTTTCAGTTCTCTGCTTTGCCCTTTGGCTTCTCTACTGCCCCATGGGTATTCACCAAATGCCTTGCTCCTGTGATTACCTTTTGCAGGAAGACAGGTGTTCAGATCTTTCCCTACCTGGACAATCTGCTCATTCAAGCTTCTTCCCCTGATGCTCTGCTTCAGGATCTCCAATTTAATATTTCCCTGTTACAGAGTCTGGAGTTTACCATAAACTTCCAGAAAACTTCTCTGATGCCTTCTCAGGATCATGTTTTCCTTGGTTCCTGGCTTCAGACCATCCCCGTGTTGGCATCTGTGCCTACCTCCAAGACCCTATCTCACTTCCTTTTTCCAGTCTCTTCTTGCTATGGATTCAGTCACAGTCAGGGAATTTCTCAGGGTCTTCAGGTTCATGGCTTCAACCATTCCCATTCTCCCAGTAGCCAGACTCCACATGCGAAAGATTCAGTGGTACCTCAAGTTAGTGTGGCGCCAACATTGCCAACATTGCCATCTACTGATCTCTCTAGCCTATGTTTGTTACAGGTGATGAAATATTATGCTTTGTTTATTTATCAATTATGAGAAATATTATATTAATCATATTTCTGTGAATATCTCCATAAAGGAGCATCACACAGTAATGGTTAAGGTATAATTTTAAAGATGACATTCATACAAACAAATTAAATACAAATTGTATGGGTCTGCATGGTACATTGACCAAGATATTGTGCTTTGCTTTTCCAAAAAGGTAAAAAATATGCACAATATCAGCATTCCTTGCCAAATATTTAGTAATGATTTTGATATGCACTCACAGCATTTACACTATTGAAAATCAGTGTTTGTTAAATAACTTTTGCATCTACAATTTTAGTCTACCTCTTATAGTTAAAGAGTTATGAACAATTGTTTTCTGTATGGTATTAGAAATGGATTTTCTGAAAATGAGCTGAGGCTGCACTGTTGTTCCTATAGTGGAATTAAGCAAGCAGCTTTTTCTAGGCTGCTCCGGAGTGAATGAGTTAACATGCATTTATAGAACCTCTGTGAACAGATCAGCACAGGCAGCAGTGTTGTCAGGGTTTATGGAGGCTTGAAATTTTGCCAGGTTATCACTTAATAGTAGGAAGTTAGCCTTAGAGTAGTTCCTGAACATTTCAGGGTTACTTGGGATACTGGATTTTACTTTTACTTCAAAGGAGAAAGTTTTGTGATCTGACCTTACCAGTGAAGACATTACACTAGGTGACGTGCAGCTCTGTACTGTATTAGTGAGGGCAAGATTCAGTATGTTTGTTCCCCTGGTAGGCATACTGACAGTCTGGCCTGCATGTTTGGTGTCATTAATGATTCCTAGTTAATAATGTAGTAACTATAGTCACCCATGAGTATGGTATTAGGTTTGATGGTGAGTGTTTCCAGAAAGCTTAAATACGTGTTATGAGTTTCCTGGTTCATAGAAGGGGACCTAAAGGTTTCAAGGAAGTGGTATGGGAATTTGCCGCTGGTAATCTGAGTGTGGAGAACTCAAGTGCATCATCCTGTTTGAGCGGCCTTGAGGTACATTTATTTTTGATGTAAATCAGGACATCTCCACCTTTAATCTTTGCCTGTGTAATAACTGGTCTAAATTTATGGAAGACATTATAGCCTTGCACTGCTGGGGTGCTCTTAGTGGCTTTAAACTACATCTCAGTGACTGCACAGATGTCAACGTTCTCTAGGGTGAGGAGAGCTTGCATTGAGTTGAGCTCCTAAGTCAGTAGGAGGGCACTTAACTCAAGAACTGTACTCCCATTTATTGAGAGTATCACACCTGAGTATATACTTTGTAAAACTTTCAAAAGGGAGAAGACATCATGGGATTGTTGAAAGGGAAAAACTTAATCATGGACAAGTTTCGGTCCTGAAAAATGCAGAAAAAATTGTTGCCATGGTCCTAATAATACACAAACACCCAAAGACATTTGACGACCTTTATTGTAATTAAAAGAATGACAAACATCAAACTTTATTGAGGTACACAGAATCCAACATTGCAACGAATAAAATAGTAAACATAAGGATAGTGCACCTGATCACCCGGAATAAGCAGCATCCCCACTTGCTCACTCATCCTAATAATCATGAAGGCAATGTCCCTGCTCACCTTAAAATAATCATCAATTCCATATTTCCATTCCAAGTCATAGTAATCCTGAAGGCAGCATCCCTACTCACCTAAATATTATCAATTTCATATTTCCATTTCAAGTCACAGAAATCCTGAAGGCAGCGTCCCCGCTCACCTTAATATCGTCATCAATTCCATATTTCCATTCCATGTCATCCACCATCATATCACCATCTCAATTCCAACCCTACTGAGGGGTCAGAAGAGGGTCAAACCTGACCCTCTTCTCTGCCGCTCAAGCCATCACAAATGGGAGGGCTGGGAGGGCAACAAGACAACACCAAATTGTGCTTACTCATACCAACTTCCCCTACAAAAAAACCCTTAAGACACACCCCTTATCCTTACCTCACTTGATCTCAGCTCCCACCTTAATTAACTCTTCCCTACCCACTCCCTACCCACACAGACCTAACCTACCTATCACCCTAATACCAACCCCCCCACTTTACCCATCCATGGTTGTCCCGTGACAAATTTGTCTGTTCCAAACTTCACATGTCACGGTCCTAATAACAGACAAACACCCAAAGACATTTAACAGCCTTTATTGTAATTAAAAGAATAACAAACATATTGAGGCACACAGAATCTAACATTGCAACGAATAAAATAGTAAACATAAGGGCAGCGCACCCGCTCACCCTGAATAAGCAGCGTCCCCACTTGCTCACTTATCCTAATAATCATTAAGACAACATCCCCGCTCACCTTAAAATAATCATCAATTCCATATTTCCATTTCATAGGTTCATAGGTTCATAGGTTTATACTAGGCTATCTGCCCTAAGGCATTTATAAGCCTAGTTTGCCTCTGTCCAGCAGTGACCCAGAAGATGATTCCTGGGTAAACCTAAACCTCATCCACCCACAGTAGATTTTTCTCTGAACAGAGAGTCAGCGAGGTGCTCTGCCTCACATGGACCGTCTAGTGGTTTTGGTGGATTTGGATTTTTTGAGGTGGAGCATGTCATTTTAATTCGTTTGGACATGGCCTTGTATGTCAGGCACATGTCACCTCTGATCCTTTGGTGTGAGGAACTTGGGGTCTCTCTCCTTGCTGCAGATGTCGGGGGAGATACATCCCAAATGGGGCATTGTACTCGATCATTGGTCTGTGACCTCACTAGATCTGGATGGATGTCCCATGATCATCAGGTGGGCAAGAAGGAAGGTCTTTCCTAACCACTTTAGCAAGTGTCAAAAAAAAAAACACTGTCTGTCTGGGTCCCCAGGTCCCTCCTGACCTCTTCTTCTGTGCTAGTGGATTGCCACCTATATGGTAGCTTGGGGTTTTCCATGGCTCTGGCACCAGCTATCTGTTTCCGTGAGTCCCTTCTGAAGGATATTCTGCAAACTTTGTCAGCCAAAGTCCTCCCATGTTGCAGCAATCCTGTGGGTCTGTCCCTTAAGCCAGTTTGCAAACCATCTTGTGACATATGGGTTTACATTTAGCTGGGTAAGATTTTCTTCAATACCGCAAGGCTGTATGGGACTGCCTTTCCCTCATCATGGCCTTGGTGACTCTTCCCTGACAACAAAAAAGCCAAAGGGGGTCATGTCATCTGTCCCCTATATCTTTGTTTTGTTGAGCTCCATTATGATCCTCTCCATAGCTTTGCAGACTAGACTTGTATCCTGTGGTAAGGCTGAGATTAAACAGCTGCCTTCCCATTGATGCTTGTTTTTTTTTTTAGAAGAGAGCTTAGCTCACCTTGATTTTGATGAGATGAGGAGGACACTTTCGGCTGGGATAGTTATCTCTCGAAGTTTGCACACTGAACCTGTCTGCCCAGTATGTGCAATGTGTGTGTGGTTCAGTGATTTTGTATCATTTTTGACTAATTCTGAGCATATCTGTGAGTTTCGAATCCATAGCAATTTTCTCTCAAAATTGGCCTTAGTTGATTTTATGAGTTGGGTCCACCAGACTGGACGCTTGCCCTTTTTGGAAAGAGTTCTTGTTTTTTTGGGATTGCCTGATCCATGCAGTCCTGGAGGTGTTCAAGGAAGGCATTAAGGGCTTGCAGCTTGGGGTTGTTTGTTCCTTCCTCTGGGGGAGGGGATACCACACACACACACTGTAGTGTGAAGTTTGCTTGCTTTAGAAGTTCTTCACTATGGTCTTTTTGTATGGATGTTTGTGACAATGAGATCTAGTATATTTGCTGATCATCTTGTCTCTATATTGTGGCATCATTCGAACAGTGTAAATTCACAATACTCACCCAATTCAAGTCATAGTAATCCTGAAGGCAGCGTCCCCACTCACCTAAATATTATCAATTTCATATTTCCATTCCAAGTCAAAGAAATCCTGAAGGCAGCGTCCCCGTTCACCTTAATATCATCATCAATTCCATATTTCCATTCCACGTCATCCACCATCAAATCACCATCTCAATTTTAACCCTACTGAGGGCGTCAGAAGAGGGTCAAACCTGACCCTCTTCTCCCCCACCAGCCCAAAGGGCTGTTCCCCCTCAGACTATACCACCTTCCAATAAATCCTCCACCTTTAACCCCAGTTAAGGTGAAATAAATCCAGCCCAAATTCATTGAAATGAAATCCATCCGACCTGCACCATACAGGAACCCTGCTATCAAACTCCACAATGCCACATTGTATGCATCCCAACTGCCTTCAAATAATTCACCAACGTGAAAGTAACATACCTCTGAACTCTCTCCACTACTACCAAATCCCTTGCCCCTCTCCACACCAACCGGGGAATAATCTCAGACCCTCTTAAAACCCAAGGATGAATACATCCTCCTCAACGCTAACCTCCTCACAAATGTAATAAACAACTCCAAACATCCTTCTGTTGCCTCTCTTGGCTGCACTCCTAGCTGCCCAAAAGGATGATCCTTCCAATCACCATAACTCAGCACCAATTACCTGTAGCCTCATTGTGCCACTCCATCAACCACAACTTCCACCCCATCAGCATCCATTACCTTAGATCCACTTCTTCCAAGCCAGTAGGATGCCCACAGCACTCATCCCTGCTGCAAATCAGACATCCGGTAACAACATCTCCTGCGATCAATGTATTCTAAACAGGAGGAACAGTCCCTATGACAACCATCACATTCCATCTCCATGTCCTTCCAGCCCCGACTGCTTGCATCTGTAAAAAAAAGAACAGTGTAAATTCACAATACTCACCCAAACATTCTTAAGACATGAAGCCATATCAAAAGTGCCCTTCTCCTCAAACTGCCCCCCCCCATTACTCTGACCTATCTCTCTCACCTCCACCCAAACAGATCGTATATACCACAAATAAAATATAAAACATTTCTTTTTCTGAGGAATATTGTTTTCACTAAATCAGCAATATTATTCTTGCATTTCTTTTAGCAATAGCTGGATTAAATGATGACACATCATTTTAGAAAATATTTTAAAATTTGTTTTACCTGCACAAACTCCTTTCACAACCAAACAAAGAATCACCAACAAAAGCAATCCCACAATATGCACCAAAGTAAAATGATACTCACTGAAGATGTTGCAAGTAATCACTGTGGAAGGATAATCAAAGAGAATTACCTTACCTGTGTCCCCTACTTATTTCCATATGAAACAATCTAATAGTCTGCTGAATATGTATGTTACCAACACAGCAAAAAATATCTTTACAGGTCCCCGTAAAATGTGATAATGGCTGTTTAACTCACAGTTGCCATATGCAGTAGAAGACAAATTTTACATACTCTTGCAATTTAATTTACCAATGCAGTCTATATGCCAGTCAGCATGCAATCAGAAAACTCCCCACAAAGCCCCAACATCCTCTGCTGAACCATTTATCCAACTCTATACCCAGAAACATAATACCTCACTCCCATGCCCCAAAAAGATAACCCAACTCATGTTACTATAATTCCGCCCTTTATAACTACTGCACCACCCCTTGAACAATGCCAAGCCTACTTCACCCTGCCTATAAGTTAAATTAAGTCACCTTTCAGCACTCTGCTACAAATCTGACATGTGAAATTAAATACTTACCAAACTAGGCTTAAAAACCAACACCACTCAGGAGTGCTTACCAATCTACCAACTGATGGTCCTCGATGCCTCACATCTGCAAATAAAAGACATAATAAGCACTGTACACATTAAGCCCTTAACCATAAACAATGCTAGGTGCCACCTTGCTCATGAATTTGATGTATTTTATGCTAATGACTGCCCAAAATACATTATGAAGGCTACCAGAGTATGTCCAAGCATAATCCCATTTAAGAAACCTCATTGATGAAAGCTTCCAATGACAAAGCCATTAAGGGTTGGTCACCCCCTCAATTCCAATGTTATAACCGGTTGGTTGGTATTTAGAAAAACTCATAGCAGAATCTACCCATACCCCAGACCTTACATGAGTCTGCAGTTTCATTTACTGTGTGCTGTATTAACTAATCACCTTTCTTTATGCCTATCCATCCACATATGCATAGTTTTGTTGTATTTATCAGTGTGTTATTCTACTGTACCCAAAAGGTCAATTTAATTATGTTAATTTGCAGCAAAACCTTATCTGCAAAACATGTAATCAGCCTACCCAATTTCCGGCCATCCGATATAGCCTGTAGAACACCTCATAGGTTCATAGGTTCATAGGGAGGTATTAGGCTATTGGCCCTAGGGCCTATATAAGCCTAGCCAAAATGGTACCCTGGCTTTCGCCACACAAGAAAAATAATTTTCCTGTGCCCCTGTCGAGCAGAGCCCAGGAGGTGATCCCTGGGGTGAATTTCCTATTTCCCATCCAACCATAAAGATTTTTCTTGAAGAATGCTAATGAGGAACTTTATTTGATATAGATACGTAGTTTGTTCCAGAGTATGGGAAGTCTCTGAGACAAGAATCTATCCCTCCAGCATGTTCTGTTTATTCTGGTGACAAGGTTTAGGTCCCTAGAGCATGTAGCTCGGAGGGATTGGGATTTCTTTAAGTGGAAAATGTCCAACAGCTCTGGGTTTGACATAGCTTTGTATGTTAGGCAGAGATTGCCTCTGAGTAGGTGATATGCGATGGAGTAAAGCTGGAGAAAACTCCAGCCATCACCACACATGCCCAGCCATAGCATTAAAATATTTCTCGGCCTGCAAAAATTAGTTGACAGTTCTAAGCCAAATCCATATTAGGACCATCAATGTCCTACCCCAGTTTACCACTACAAATACCTGCATTAATCATTGTTCTAATGTCTCCCTAGACTAAGAAGCAATAAATAAAACACATATGTATAGTTTAACACTGATAAAAAAAATCTTGATTATTCTGTGCAGTTCTGGAGACACTGATTTGCTAGCATGAGTCCAGAATTACATAATTAAACTAAGTATTCAGCTAAAAGTCCGTACTCTTGTAAGGGCCCTAGGGCCATTAGCCTAGTAACTTCATATGATCTGTAACTTGTCATCCTAATGGCTAAATAACTAGGCTAAAGCATACTTCTCAACTGTACCCAATTTCTACTTAAATTTAAGCTCTATCCCCATTAAACCCTGCTATAACTAGTGAATTTTGGAGGGGGAAAAGGGGGGTAATTATACTTATTAAAATGACAATAATTACAGTTATACTGGATCAATTTACATTCTCTTTGTCTGTCACATACTAAGTTAATAATACAAACATTTTAAAAAGTGACCCTGACTATTTCTGGATGTGTCCTCGATTCGCTGAGATCTACGGGCTATATAAAGTATTGGCCCATCCGGTTTTCTTACCATGATCTCAGAATAGCATTTACTATGCTACAAGCATAAAAAATTATTATGTCTAACAAAACTTGTGCCACGAACTGCGCTTTCTTCTGTTCAACAGCCATCATCATCTGCAATTCCGCCATTTCTGCTTTCTCAGAAACATCCCCACTAGTACCAAAAGAATAAAAATCTGTCTCCGGCCTGTACTCTGCCATTTCAATTAAACTAGGCAAGGACATCTCTGACAATAAGGGACAGTTCACAGAAAAAATGTGTAACAGCTTTTAAAGCAACAGAGTCTAACTAGCATAATCGTTAATTATATAACAGCTAATAGCATTACCTAACTTTGTTTATTTAGGCTTATAGCCCTCAAAGAATATTGCGAATGTAATCCCTTAGCCTGTAATCAGGTTTTTCTTTACTGAGCACTACACTGTAGCGCACAGCTGTCTGGAACAGCTCTCCCCTGTGTAATAATATTCCTTACTTCAAAGTCTAGCTAGCGTAATTCACTAATATATAATAGCTATTTTCCTTCTAGCAATTCCCTCCAATTCTGTGTTAATTTTTCATTTTATTTGTCTTATGACAAGCATTATGCCTTGCAAAACATATTAATGCAATTCTGCTTATGCTTTTGCTGTCGCTTGTTTGGCATTCTTGTCCTACGAATCTTAAAGGTTGTTCAGCCCCTCTGTCTCACAATATAGCTTCCTGATTAAGCTGAGCCCTTGGCGTTTGAAGCGTACTTTACCTACTGCAGCTCCTTATTAGCTTCTCAATTGTTTTTGCTGTGCTTTTCACTTTGAATGCCACTGCAACCTGAGCGTTTGTTTTATCGCCAAAATACAGCTTCCTGTTTAAGCTGAGCCCTTTCTCATACTCTCAGTGGTTTCAGCATTATAAGACATTATAGTAGCGATTAAATACCATAAAATACTTCCCTACTATGGCATAACAATCAAGTTATCTATGTTCTATCTGCCCATCTCCTGAAATTGTAAATAATTCTTATGTTAACATATGTAACCGTTTTTCTAAAAGAATTGCTGAGTGTGGATTGTTAATTATGCTTGTAATATACATTTTCCTCCTGTTGTAGACTGAATTATATTAGTCTGTTAGAACCATAAAGTACTGTTGCTTAAGGTGTTCATTGCTGAGTGTGAATTGTTAATTATGCTTGTAATATACATTTTCCTCCTGTTGTAGACTGAATTATATTAGTCTGTTAGAACCATAAAGTACTGTTGTTTAAGGTGTTTATCCAATTTAAACTGTGTGTACACAACTCTTTTCCATGCACTCAGTATTGCATTTCTAAGCCTTCTATCTTCTCCTTCTCTCTCTATATATTACCAGCACTGTGCTCCAGTTTGTCCCTGCAACAGCTACCTGCATTGCCCCTTCAGGAAGTCTCCGAACATTAGGGCAACTAAGAGAAACCACCTAACATCTCCCTGAAAACTGTGACCTCTGAAAAGGCATTGAACAGTATGTATTGACACTAACTCTGAAGGGTTACATATTAAGCAACTGCTTCTAAACAAGATTGTAATTTTACTAGTCTTAGCATACTATTCAGGCAGGCTAGCCAGCAGCCTACCCCCCCTTCACAGCTTTCAACTTTTTCCTCTAATATTCTAACCCCCTTGCATTATCTGATTCTTCTCTTTCGCACTTTAGTCCCCCTTATCCACCCAGACAAGACCATTGCTATACTATAAATGGCCACCAGGTGGCGCCTCGTGAACTAACTTTCTATAAAGAAAGCTTTCTGATCTGCAGTTGTCTACCCCATATTGTAACCGTTCTAAAATACTAGCTTCTGCTCTGTATTTCCTACATCTTTTCTGTAAGCTTTCTGTAACCTGACCCCTAGTCACGCTGTTCTTAGTCCCCTGATACACTTATCTATCACCTTTTCTTCTTTCCCCAAGGAATCCTGCCATCAGCGCCCTCTACCCTTACATCTTGCCTCTCTTCCTTCACACCTCTGAATATTGTCCACCTTTCTCCCACCATCAGACTTACCTGTTGGTTTGCTCTCTCTTTACTGATTGTCTCCCTCCACATTTTGCTCTCTTGTCTCTACCCACTCCGTTCGCCCTGCGGGCTCACTCCACTCCCCTACCCTACCCCCAATTCTCACCCACCCCACTACCTCTACCTTTATAGCCAGTTAACCACCCCTACTTCCTCCCAAACTATCAAACCCCTCCCCTTCCTCTTCCCATCCCCTCCCACCCCTCCCCATACTCACATGACAACTTCCCCTCATCCTTCTCAAAACAACTTCACACCTCACCAACACCACAACATGTCTCTAAAATATTCATCCCTTCCAATTCAACTGTTACTCCTTTTAAGCCTCACTTATTTTTACTCTCTTACACAACCTTCTCTCATCAACCACTCTACCCACTTACATACCACATTTCATCTCCACACATCAAAATCTCACTACAGTAACCAAATCTCTCCTAACCTTTATCCCCTCAGCAACAACCTATGTTTTCACCATAAACTTATCCCTCCTCATAAAACCATCACACCCTCCCTATTCTCCATATCTCCCTCTAATCCTTCTACCCACTCCACCCAAACAAAACAACCCAAATACCTCTTCTTCCTAACTCAACTTCTAACTGCAATACTTTTATCTGGTGATATACACCCTAACCCAGGTCCAAACCACTCCTCCTCAAATTCTAAATCCATCCTATTCACATCTCTTAATGCACAAAGCTTAGCAAACAAAATCCCTAACCTTCATGCATGGGTACTCCATAACAAACCTGACATCATAGCCATTTCTGAAACCTGGCTAAAACCCCACATTAAAGATGCCGAGATATTACCACCAAACTACTCAATCATTAGATCAGACAGATCCCACAAAAAGGGTGGTGGTGTAGCTCTACTCTACGCATCCTCCCTATGCCTAACACCTTACAACAAAATAATTTCCCAGTTTTCTAATGCAGAACTAATACTAGCTCATCTCCAGCTGAATACACACAAATCTATTTCTATAGCCTCTCTCTACATTCCCCCTGGAGATAATATCCCAATACTTGAAAACATCCTCTCCTGGCTATCAAGTAACATCCATAATGAAACTATAATCATGGGAGATACCAATATAAATTGGTCCTCCATACAGTCACCTACACACCCCCTCAACATCAACCTTTTCAAATACTCTCAACTAATCAACTCAATAACTAGGCCATCCAAAGACTTCTCAAGTGGCAACATCTTAGACTGGATTCTAGTCTCCCATCCCCATAACTACCCTGACAGTGGAACCCTTCCTGACCCCCTTAGTGATCATCTTCCCATCTTCACTAGACGTCTTCCAACTCCCTTACAAGTTACTCACAACTATATAACCACCAGATTCCATAAAAACGTCAACCCTGAAGCTTTTTCCAGCAACCTTAAATCTATTAACTGGATTCCCTTAAAAACCCTACCACTCGAAAATGCAGTAACCCACTTTAATACTATCTTCCTAAACATCCTAAATAATCATGCTCCCTTAATAACCAAAAGAATAAAAAGGAAAGCCACCCCCTGGTTAACAAAAAATACACTTACCTCCATGCGACTCAGAGATAAAAATGGGCACAATACAAGAAAAACAAATCTACATCAAACCTCAATCAATATAAAACTATCTGTAACTTAGTAAAAAAACTGATCTCAATAGACCGGCAAAACTACTTTATCCAACTTCAAGACAATCATAAAAGTAACCCACAAAAATCTGGACAGGTATAAATTCACTCTTAAAACCTGGTACTATAGAAAGCCCAAACCCCAGCCCAGAGTCACAAGACATAGATCTTGCTACCCAATTCAATGATTTCGTCATAGACTCTATTTCCAAACTTACTTCTTCTTTTACACACAATTCACCTCCAACCCGCTCTACTGACAACCAACCTCCCCCTCCTACTCCTTTGTCTCATTCACCCCCACCTCAACCTCACCCTTTTTCAATTAAACCTACTCCAACTTCTACCATAAGAAAACTCCTACAGAAATTAAAACCATGCACCAATGCCCCTGACAACATTCCCTCATACTATCTCAGTATAGCTGCTGATGCCATTGCCCTCCCTATCAGTATCCTCATCAATCGCTCTATCCAAGAAGGTCTTGTCCCCGAAACCTGGAAAAAAGCTTACATTATCCCTCTACACAAAGGTGGAAATAATACTAACATCTCCAATTTCCATTCCATAGCCATCCTCTCTCCCATTTCTAAAGTTCTGGAGAAATGCATCCACCTTCAACTCCTTCCCCACCTCTTGGACAACAATTGACTAACCCCTACCCAACACGGATTCAGACCCCATCATAGTACTATGACAGCCCTCCTATCCTTCCTTGAAACTGTGAACAAAGCTAGAGATTCTGGACTCATTGTATCTACCACTCTTCTTGATCTTTCTAAGGCCTTTGATACTATCTCCCATAACCTACTTCTTACTAAACTATCTAATCTAAACCTTTCTCTCACTTCACTCAACTGGTTTAACAGCTATCTCTCCAATAGACAACAAGCAGTCAAGTGGAAAAAAGCTACTTCCTCCTTTCTAAATACCCCTACAGGTGTCCCACAAGGCTCCATTCTGGGCCCCTTCTCTTTAATATTTTCATTAATGACTTTTACCATGCTATCCCTCAGGCTAATATTATTCAATATGCAGATGATTCCACAATCATCTGCACTGCCTCATCCATACCATCTCTACTAAAGCTTACCCAGGATGCCTTCTCTACCACTGAAAATTGGATGAAAGACAACCATCTAGCTCTTAATGCTGCTAAAACCAAACTCATGATATTTACTCCTTCAAAAACTACTAACATCGATCATAAATCATTCTCCATCTATAGCCAAAATAACATTCCCCTTGAGCTTGTATCAGAAACCAAACTATTAGGAGTCCAAATTGATGACAAGCTTAAATTCCATTCCCATCTACTACAAAACATAAATAAAACCCACCAAAAACTTGGCATGCTCTACTGTCATAATCATTTTCTCAGCTCAGCTACCAAGATTACTCTCTCAACTACCTTTCTCTTACCCTCCCTTCTCTATGGAGCACCCCTTCTTACTAACCTACAATCTTCCCTCAAAACCAGACTATCCTCTTGTTACAATAAAATTGCCAAATTTGCCACTTCTAACAAATCATCTACACACCACTGTGAACCACTCCACAAACTGAAATGGTTAGGACTACCCAACTACCTCTCATATACCCAACTCACATATGCTCACAAACTGATTTTCCAGCCATCCCTCTGCCCCTCACTCTCTTCTACCTTTAAAATGCACCACACACAAAGACAGCTAAGATCAAACAATCAAAACCTCATAGAAATTCATAGACCCCTCCACCCTCCTGGACAAAACCTCCTGTCCTTCTCACTAGCACGCTTATGGAACTCCCTTCCTCCCTCTATTCGTACCATTACAAGCCTCCCATCCTTTAAAAAATCACTCCACTCTTATCTAACCTCCACATGGGAATGCTCCTGCTCTCACCCTTCATAACCTACTATTTACTCTAGTATCTTTTTCTCTTCTGACTGTCTGAACACCAGGTAGCATTACTCATGGCCTACCTGTATACTACTCTAACTCTATTCACAAAAAAAAAAAAAAAAAAAACCTGTGTTTTTTAGCTATCTCTGCATGTTTAATTACATAAACTGTACTATGTTTAACCCCATCAAATGTATATGTATATCCTCACCTTTGTGTAATCTGTATGTGGAGCTTTTTCTCAATGTTTAACCCCATGTAATGTATATGTATATCCTCATCTTTGTTTAATCTGTATGTGGAGCTTTTCTCCCCAGGACTCGATTGAAAACGGGTTCTTCGAGCCCAATGGACTATCCTGGTTAAACAAATGCAAATAAATAAAGTAAATAAATAAATAAAGCCTCTATTTGTTTGGCAGCTAAAGGTGAGTTACAACTTTAAAGCTATTAGTTTCTTATGCAGTTCTGTGGTGAATGCAGTCTGTTTGGCAGTGCAAGCTTTGCTTACTTATAGTATGGAGATTCATACATGTGAACATTACTGTAACAAGCTTGTTGCAGCTAGTTTCTTATGTATGAGCCACTCTATAAATAAGATTATTTTTCTTTCAGTTTCATAGCATAATCAGTGGACTCTGTGTATTACAATAGTATTTTTCTTTAGTTGACCTAAACATAGTGACGTCACTGTGCATTGTCATTACTATGTCTGTGTCTCATTAGTCAGTCATGGTTACTGAATATGCCAGCTTTACAGGACAGTTTTATAAGTATTTCTAACTTATCCAGCAGTTGATTGAAATTCTTGTAACTATGCTGTTGCTGAAAAGACATCTTTAACTTTGCTTGACATTTAGATGACAATGCAACAGAAGAGGCTACACAGATATCTGGCTCTGATACAAAATGCCCATCATTTGTGGTAGTACAGCCTTGAGTTACAGTGTTTGCAACAGGTGTAGTGAGATTTAAATATGAATTGTTGGCCTTTGAGGGACAAATGTAACTTTCTCTTTTTTGCCCTTTCCTGTCTTATCTGATTTTGATGCTGACTGATGCAAAGGTAACCTAAGCAAATACAAAAGTTAATAAATGTTATTTACAAAATAAATAATAACTAAGTCTTGCATATTAATCCAGTGTATAGCTGCAACAAAAGCTGTATAATGAGCTTTATAAGTTATACGCTTTGTCACAATTGTGGCTTGCCCGCACTACCGTGCACGTGTGGCAAGCCGCACAGCTCGACAAGCCCGGGAAAACAGATCATCTTTGCTCTGTCCCCACAGCAGCAAGAAACCACATGACCACCAGGGAGAAACAAACCAGCCATCCCACACAATCACTAAGCAGCAAGAAAACCGCACGACCACACTAGACCACCAGGGAGAAACCCAACCAGGCAGAAACCCAACAGCCATCTCACACAACCACCAGGCAGCAAGAAAACTGCACTACCACACTAGCCCACCAGGCAGAAATCAAACAGCCATCCCACACAACTACCAGGCAGCAAGAAACCACATGACCACACTAGACCACCAGGGAGAAACCAAACAACCACCATAGAACAACACCACCAGGGAATGAACAGAAGCAAAACACATCCAACCCTATTACACTAGCCCCCACTCAAAACACCGCACAAACACACTAGGCCACCATGGAACAACACAGCCATCTTATTCACCACTGCACACCAACACTAGACCCCAGGAATGAAGGCTAGCGGGGGTTAACAAGCCAAAACTTAATTTAAGGAATTAAAATTTAAAGGAATTTACAATTTTTTTTTTTTTTATAACTTAATATTCATTGAACGCCACACCAGCACCATTGCGCATGCACATCTGGCCGTTAGTGGTCACAATCCACTGGACAGTGCAGCGCTAAATGACCAGGAAAAGCTAATCAGTAATCAACACTTCTCCCATGAACGGCGCAGCACTAGACCACCGGCGAATGTTAATATAGCAAAACTTCTACTTATGGACGGCGCAGCACTAGACCACTGGGAAAAGTTAATTAAACATACTTCAACATAATTAACAAAACCTCCTCCTATAGACAGCACAGCACTAGCCCACCAGGAAAGTTAATACTTAAACAAAAGCTATCATAATTAAACAAAACCCCATCCTAAGAACGGTGCCACACTAGCCTACCAGGAAAAATTAATACTTAAACTAAACGTCTTCCTATGGACAGCACAGCACTAGACTCCAAGGGAAAGTTAATAATTAATAAAACATTAAATGTGCCAGAATGAGCAAGTAGCAACACCATAAGCCTAACACATGAAATAAAATGAAATAAAATGATTCGTAGAGTGCAAAACTCCAGTCTCTTTTATTGTCAAGCACTTTCTTCACCAATATAAACCTTGGGGACTTCTTCAGAACAAGAAACAAGAAAAAGAGTTAATAATTACACAAAACCTCCCTAATAACCTGACAAGCAACTTAACATACCCCTTTCATGCCAAAGCCGATGCCACCACGACCTCAATTAACTGGAAAACATGCCCCCACACCAGAAACCAACCTAACACCACATTTAACCTTCTTATTTATCCGTTATAAGGGAATCCTTAAAAATCCAACAAAGCTGTAGTCACCTCACTGTTTATAACTACCCAAAGCCTACCTTACTCACAACCTCAGGTCTTCTGGGATGTGATCCTGCCTCAACAAGGCCACACCAAATTGTGCTTACTCATACCAACTTCCCCTACAAAAACCCCTTAAGACACATCCCTTATCCTTACCTCACTTCCTCTTAACTTCCACCTTAATTAACTCTTCCTAACCCACTCCCTACCCACACAGACCTAACCTACCTATCACCCTAATTACCCCCCCAATTTACCCATCCAAGGTCATCTCATGACAAATTTGTTTATTCCAAACTTCACTTAATTGTAAATCCAGATGAAAGCTTCCTGTGGATTTGTTAAGCACATTACACAAACATTAGTGAACTATGAAGTAGAAAGATTGCAAGTTCCAGGCCATGGAATACCAGCATTTGAAAAATTATCATTACACTGAACCACTAGAATTAAACACAACTAAACAAAAGCAAGAGGGATGATGACCCAGTTTTGCAATTTGAAGAGTCACTGAAGTGTTACCTGAGTTTGTTCTGGCCAGAGGAGAAGAATAAAGTAGTTTACACTTACCTATAAACTGAGAAGGTATTACAGAATAGTGAAAAGCAAGTAATGTGTCTGTCCAGTCAACAGAATCAAATGTTGTTAAAAAATGAAGAATAAGGACTGCTAAAATATGTTGGTAATCGGTACCATTGTTTTAAAATTCAGACATAACATGATCAGCTCCAGGCCTTCATAAAAGATATTGATTAAACCTTGTTAGAGTGGTGGGATTAACATATAGAGCTATTGTTTTATGAGATAACTAACATCTTTGCATCTATTTTGGTTTAGAGTAGCAGGACAGAAATAGATCTGTAAATCACTGGGTAGACTGTTTTACTGCATTATGAATGAATGTTACATTGGTTAATCTAGAAGAGCTGGAAAACTATGCTGCATTTCAGCATGGTGAAGCAAGTCTAATACAGGGACAGGTGGTTGTTGTTCAAAATGCTTATACAGATTTAGTGTAAGACTACCTGAACTAGGTGCTACAATGTAGTGCAAGACCATCTAGCATAGGTGCTATACCAAGTGCAGCAGAGTCTACCGCTGCTGAAATTTCACTTACTGCAACAGGGGCATTATTGTTAACCGATGTGATACTTTAAGTGCATCTGAATTTAAAGTGAAAAAAGTCTTGTTGGAAATATAGAATTTCATTACTATTTAAGGACTTCTGGTATTCCTGAGCTAATCTGTGATTAATCAAGAAGGGATCACTCATAGTAACACCACTACTGTCTTGACGCGAGTCTACAGAGTCTTCCTTACCTTGCTGAGTTTCCTAGCAAATATCTTAAGTGATATTTATTTCACTTAAGATATTTGCTAGGAAAGTCAACAAAGTAAGGAAGACACTGTAGACTCGCATCAAGACAGTAGTGGTGTTACAATGAATGTCTAGTAGAAGAGTTTCTTTTCCAATGTTTCCATGTTATTTAAAGTTGGAAAATGTTAACTTCCATTTTAGTCTATCTCATTTTTACAACAGAGATATTTCTTTGCATCCAGTTGTTTTATTGACTAACTCTAATGTCTTGTCTCTCATGTCATTCTGTCTTCATTGGTTTTCTTTTCTTTTTAATAACACTTGTTAAGACTTGGACAAGAACTACTCCTTATTTATAAAAAAAAGTCTTCCTATAGAGTTTATCATGGAAAATTGTATTTATTTACCATTTGTTGACTGGAAAAGTCCGATTAGGACAGGCCCTATTTTCAGCAGATGCCCAATAGGCTCATGTCTTTGGAATGTGGGAAGAAACCCACACGAACAGAGGGAGGACATGCATGGTGATGCAGTGTGTAATTCATATCTCTTAATGGAAGTAAAAAAAGGGAAGTTTAAAAATGTGTAAGGGGAGGGATTCAAGTATATTGAGAGAATTTGAGCTAAGGTGCAGAGAAAGTGTTAAAATATCTGAAAACATAAACATGCACATTTCAAAGGTCATAAAGGAACTGATTACTTTGTTAAGACACCCTTGGCTCTAATAGTTTGCTGCTGATTCTCTAGGTTCTACTACAACAATGACAAACGTTTTTTCTAGTAGTTGCATTACTGTTCCTTTAGAACGTGAGAAGGAATAGTTAGGCTTTGAACAGATTATTGGATGTTTTTCTGAAAGAATGCATGTTATGAGATGACATACAACCTCTGGATTTCAGAATGAATCCCACCATGGAAGCTAAGATCTTCCAGAAGGGGCTATTATCATGATTGCAGAAAATGATATTCATTGACACATTAGCTTCAATAAGAAAATACCTCATTATTGGTTAATTTGCCTGTCTGTGAACAGTGTGGGCTTTAAAACTTTCCTGTTGTAAACAGCTCTGGCAACTCATGCATTACATTGACACAGACACCCCTGTCAGTCATTCTCTCTCACACACACACACACACACACACACACACACACACACACACACACACACACACACACACACACGCACGCACACACATGCACACACACTCACACACATGCACATATGCACACATGCGCACACGCGCACACACACACACACACACACACACACACACACACACACACACACATGCACACACCCCTGCACACACGTGCACACCACACATGCGCACACACACACACACACACACACACACACACACACACACACACACACACACACACGCACACACACGCACACACACGCACACTAAGAGGTGTACCTGTTCTGGCACCTGGTACTGTCCCAAATCTGGTGCCCCTCCATCAAGTTTAAGTTGAGGAGCAAGAAAACAAAAAAATACATAAATAAAAAATAACAGCTGCTACAGTAAAAGGCTTTCATCCTGAACCGGGGGGGAGGGTGCTATAGTCCACCTCTGAGGTCCTGGCCTGAGTGGGGGAAAAACTCTTCTCTCCTTTTCAAGTGTAGGTGCTGCTTGTTACATTTATTGCAAGCAGCTGCTAAAGCTTATGGCATCCACAGAGCTCTGAAGGGTTTCACTTCAGACTGCAAATGCAATACCATCATTTCTGTTCCACTAAGAGACTGAAGAGTGCCCTTTATCTGCTGATTGTGCTCCCTATTTGTCTGTACCCAGGATGAGTGCACCCTTTGCCCTACCCTGGCTGTTCTACTGATACCTCTTAATTTCTCAGAGTTGATAGAACATCTGTGATATGGCCACTTACTTTTGTCTTCTAGCCCATCATAATTCACAGATGATTACAGTTAATTAATAATGCCAGACACCAGACTTTCATTCTTATTGTAAAAAGTATATCATGATGCTAAAACCATTGCCTTATTAACTTTTAACTGACTCTGAGTAATAACTAAAATTCTTCTTAGTGTCATTTAATGTTCCTCCCAGCTTCATCCATAAGTCTTGAGCCCTGCCATGCAGAGAAGAGGTATGGCACTCCCCAGATGACCCCCCCCATCTTTGCTGTCTTTGATTGCAAGGAATGCCCCTTATTTTGCCTTATGCCTGCCTTGCCCTAATAGCTGATGGACAATTAGAATTAGTCAATAATACCATTCATTTGATTTGCATACTGATTTGTAGAACAGAGAGGTGAAGTACTGATGGCAGGGTCTTTCCAGAGCCAAAGATGTGGGATGTGAATCTTTTGTCCCCATTACCTTTTATTATGTATAATAATATTTGAATGTTATCCCTAATGTCTAATGTTACTGCAGAGGACTAAAGCTCTAGTTAGCTGATGAGTCACTCTCTGTGTCAGTGGGACAGGGTTTGAAGTTTCTAGTAGTTTCTTCATTTTTTGAGTAAATATGAATAATATTTAATGAATGTCCTTAGTAACTATTGTTACCCCTACAATTTTCTTTTGTCTCTCTACTGAAAAATATGCTGTTCTATTAACTTTTTAAGTGACTTAGGATAATATTTCATAATCTCGGTGTCTAGTGTTTGCCCCCACTCTTACAATTTTAGTGATGCAAAATTCTTGCTCTATGAAAGTCTATAGTATCTTTAGAGGAATATTTATAAAGTACTCCTGGTGTCTACTGCCTCCCAACCTTTACATCTTTTGTACTGAAAAACTGCTGCTCTAGTAACATTTAAGTGTCTTTAGAGTGATAATTCAGTTTCCTGTGTGTGTGTGTGTGTGTGTGTGTGGGGGGGGGGTGTTATCATGGACAGTATACTTGTGTGGATTAATAAAGTGAGCGACCTTCGGGCTTTATTGTGTGGCCATTTTTTATCTGGGTTTGGACTTTAGTGTGGTATTGTATTTCTTGGTTAAGTTTCCTTAGTGCCTAATGTTCCCACCACGGTATAGCAGAATTTTCTCATTGGTTTAGTGGAGTCTTAGGTATGACAGTCCCCCTGACTCATTCACGCATTTATGTACATACTCAGACAGCACACACCCTCATCTGATTGCACTCACAGGCACACTCACTCATTCATCCCCTGACACACACATACACGCAAAAACAAGCACAGACACACATGCCTACACTCCCTATCCTCGAACTTACCCCCTACTGTAACCACCCAAGCAAAGAGACAGTCTCCTTCACACACACACACATACACACACACATACACACACATACACACACACACACACACACACACACACACACACACACACACACACACACACACACATGCATGAGATAATTCTAATGACATCATGATAATGTCGTTTTTTTTTTCGAGAACCATAAATGGTTGTCACTGATAAGAAATGAAGCACATGGTATTGATAGTCTGCTGATGATTAATAGCTGAAATTGTTTGTTGATGATCTGAGTTTGATTTGCAAAGAACTTAGGGAGAATAGAAAAGTATGTGGCATCAGGAGTTTGATGCTAAGACATGTAAATTGCAATATTCTGCAGTATACAAGCCAGGAAGAAAACCTACATTCTAAAGGAGGACTCCAGCAGGGTATACTGTGGAAAAAGTGTTAGTGATCTGCATAACTACTAGATAAGTGGATTAGGGCAGCAGGCAAGACAAGTACAAATATAGCTTGTAGGTTTAATTTAAGAGTCTGTGATGGTGATGATGTTAAGTCTGCTACAATAACCAAATTCCAAGTAATCAGTGCAGCTCTATAAAAATTAGAAGGTTAGATAAGAGATTTTTGTTGGGAACAAACTATGGTTACAAGATACTACTGCCACTACTACTACTAATAGTATTAGTACTGCTACTATTATTACAGCACTAGCAGCTGTAATAGTAATAGTACTACTACTATTACAGCTGCTAGTGCTGCCACTACTACTGCTGATACTACTTAGGTTCATAGGTTCATACTAGGCTATCTGCCCTGGGGCAATTATAAGCCTAGCCCAATTCTGTATGGCTTACGCCACCCCTTGATTTGAGTATACTGTGCCCTTTTTAAGGTTTAATTTGCTGTGCCTCTGTCTAATAGTGACATGGGAGTAATCCCTGGGACAAACCTACGATCCCCCATCCACCTATCGAGATTCTTCTTGAAGAGATTCAGTGAGGTGCTCTGCCTCACATGAACTGGAATTCTATTCCAAAGCAAAGGGAGCCTCTGGGTAATGAACCTGTCCCTCCAGCAAGTTCTATTTATTTCTGTGCTGAGGTTCAAGTCCCTCAAGCATGTGGCTCTAAGGGATTTAAATTTACTGAGGTGGAGCATGTCCATTAATTCTGGATTTGACATAGCTTTGTATGTCAGGCATAGATCGTCTCGAAGTAGGCGGTATGCAACTGAGTAGAGCTGGAGTTTTTTTAACTGAGCAGCATATGGCATCTGTTTGAGACCCTTGATCCTCTTGGTGAGATACTTTTGGGGTCTTTCTAATTGCTGCAGGTGTCGGGTAAGGTACATCCCAAAAGGGGCATTGTATTCTATGATGGGCCTGATGAGGGATGAATAAAGGGGCACGATTACCTCTCTTGATCTAGATGTGAAACCCTTCGTGATGAGGTGGGCTATGTAGAAGGTCTTTCTAACCACTTTGGCAATGTGGTTTTCAAAGGAGAGATAGCTATCAACTTGGGTCCCCAGGTCCCTAATAACTTTCTCTGTACTTAATGGGTTTCCGCCTATGTGGTAATTTGTGGGCACATTGTTTTTGCCAAAGGGTATGAATATACATTTTATGGCATTTAGCTTTAAACCATGGTACTGGCACCAGTTATCTGTCTCTGTGAGACCTTTTTGAAGGATGTTTGTGTCAGCTGGAGAGTTGATTATGGCGCCCAGTTTGCAGTCGTCTGCAAACTTGGTGAGCCATAGTCCTCCCACATTTGCCTGTACCTCGGAAAAGTATATACCGAACAAGAGTGGTCCCAGGACAGAACCCTGTGGGACGCCACTTGTGACCGGTTTCGAGTCTGACATGGCTCCAGCAACTCTCACTCTGTGGGTTCTGTCTTTGAGCCAGTTTGAAACCCATCTTGTGACAAAGGGGTTTATATTTAAGCTGGATAGCTTATCTATAATGCCCGAGTGGGGTATTGTGTCAAATGCCTTTGCAAGGTCCAGATAGGCTGTGTGGACTACCTTCCCTTCATCTATGGCTTTGGTGACTGTTTCGAAGAAGTCAACCAGGTTTAAAAGGCAGGATCTGCCCTTGACAAAGCCGAACTGGGTAGGATCTAGTGTCTGTAGGTCCCCAATGTCTTTGTTTATGAGCTCCATGATGATCCTCTCCATAGCCTTGCAGACTAAGCTAGTCAGGCATATGGGGCGATAGTTTCCAGGGTCCATAGAGGCTCCACCTTTGTGGAGTGGGACCACTGTTGCTGTATGCCATTCTGTGGGCACATATCCTGTAGTGAGGCTGAGATTGTATAGCTGTTTTATTTGAGGGATTAGTTCATCTTGGAGTTCATGTAGGATGCAACCTGGAATGCCATCTGGTCCCATGGAAGCAGTGTTTTTTGCTTTGGAGAGGGCAGCCTTCACCTGAGCATCAGAGATGTTTGGGAGGCAGCCCTCTGCTGAGATAGATACTTGCTCTTTTGGGGGGGGGGGTGGAGAAGTTTGCACTGAACCTGTCTGCCAGGATATTGGCGATGTCTGTGGGTTCAGTGTATTTTTTGTCGTTTAGAATCAACTCAGAACAAGTCTGGGACTTGCATCCCAGGTTTCTAACATAACTGAAAAAAGCCTTATGATTGTCTTTGGTGTCCTGTGCAATTTTTCTCTCGAAGCAAGCCTTGGAGGATTTTATGAGGGATCGTAATTTTTTGCTAGTACTGATCAGAGATGCCTTCCCTATTAGGGATTTTGCTCTATCATGTAGTAGCTTCCTCCTTCTGTTGTACAGTTTATTTATGGCAGGGGTCCACCAGACTGGACGCCTGCCTTTGGATGATTGGGTCTTGGTTTTGTTTGGGATAGCATGATCCATGCATTCCTGGAGATGTCCGTAGAATGCGTTTATATAGGATTCTGCAGTTTGGACCATAGTTTCCACTGGCCCTGGGGCCTTGAAGGATTCCACTTCGGTTTTGAGAAGTGAGAAGTTCACTTTTGAGAAGTTTTTCACTGTGGTTTTCTGGGCTGGGGGTGGGGTCGGGATGTGGACATCCAGTGAAATTAATTTATGGTCTGATCTTACCAATGAGGGATATACTTCTGGTGTGGAGCATAGAGTCCCCATGTTGGTAATGATCAGGTCTAGTATGTTGTCCCCTCTTGTGGGAGTGGTGACTAGTTGTTCCACAGCATTTGAGTTTATAATTTCCAGGAACCTTTGGGCTAAGGTGCTGGGGCCTGAGTAGTGCTCCCAGTCAATGTTTGGGTAGTTGAAGTCACCCAGTATAATGGTGTTCGGAGAGATCTTCATGTTCTCCAATGTTTTCAGGAAAGCTGAGTGGGATTCCTGACTTTAAGAGGGTGGTCTGTAGGATGCTATAAACTGAAAAGCAGTCTTGCCCACTGTTAGTTGCACCTGGATGGTCTCCGATACTTTGTGCAATGCCACTAACCTGGAGGTGTGGATATCCTTGATAAATATGGAAACTCCCCCTCCTTTTGTGGTTCGGTCCGGGTTTTGGGGCCGAAAAGCATGATATGAGGTATAGCCTGGTAGTGCTGGGGTGCTCTCTGGAGCCTTGAACCAGGTTTCTGTCACTGCACAGATATCGATGTTCTCCATACTGAGGAGAGCTTTGAGTGCGTGCATCTTGAGGTTAAGACTTCTGGCATTTAGCAGCATTACCCTTAGTTTCTTGTTCCTTGTGCTGTCTATGGGGGTGGGTTTGACTTTTGAGCCTTGCCTAAAAAAGGCACTATGGGGGTGGCAAGAGCCTTTGCCAATATCCGAAAGCCCAGTGGTGACATGAGCAAGCCGTCCCTAGCGAAGCAACATGGCTTGTCGAGCATGTCATCCCAGGCTGACAGACACTGGATCCCCTTTGAATGACACCAAAATTTTAGCCAATTGTTAAAATCGATCATTTTGTCTTTGTACTGTGGCATCATTCTAGGTGAGGGTAAGATGTTGCTCAAGGTCAGGGTCATACCAGCGTGGGCTACATGATCAGAGAGCTCCTCTATGTCTCTTTTCATGTAGTCCAGGGAGGTACGTCTCAGGTCATTCACACCAGCATGTACAATGACTGAGTCATATTTGTATTTGCTTTGGAGTGACCTGAGTGCTTGCGTTATGTGGCGGATCCTAGCATCCGACAGGCAGCTCACCGTGACCTTCTCTTTATTCAGCCTGGTGAGCAGGATGTCAGTGTGTCTGACAATAGAGTCACCTATTACAAGAGTATCAGGTGTGTTATTCAGCCTTAAGGGCTGTGGCTGCTTGGCACACTGACTTTGTGGGTTATGTGTTGTGTGTGTTTTGTTTTGAGGTAGTGTTGGCTTGGATGTCTGCTTTGGAGGTCTCTGCTGCTTAGGTAGATTTTTATTTAGAACCTCCGAGTATGTTTTTGTGTATTTATGTGTTTGGTTCGCTGATGTGGTGGGACTATGTGATACTGGAATTGTGTTGTGTGAGGTTACCTTCTCCTCCTGACTGGTTACATCAGTTTTGAGATGAGAGAGCTCAGCCTCCAGTTTGGCTAAATAGTTGCATCTCTCACATATATTTGAACCTGTTTGGAAGAGGAGAGGGTTGTCCGTGTACATGAGACAGTTGTAACATTGCCTCAAAATTCCCAGATTCACCAGCTGGACTGGAGAGGAAATCATTGACTGACCTTTGGACATGCTAGAGTAATATAGGGAAACTGAATTTAAGACGGACCAATAGAGGACAGGGTAATCGTTGAGAGTATAAGAGTAAGTAGTGCTTATGGTTTAATAGTGCTAACTTGTAGGATTACTTAATTGGACCAGTGAAGGGCCTTAGAATGAGAATATGGTGTTTAAATTGAGAGATAGAGCAGTTCTAAGGGAAAAAGTGAAGAGCAGACCTTGTGGAGCCAGGAATAGTTTAAACCCAATTAGGCGGCGCTGCCTGCTGTTGCGCTATGCACAAAAACGCGCAAAAACGTGCAAAAGAGGGTTTTAAGAGAGGAAGATGAAGGAGTTTTGGAATTGACCCAAAATGGCCAATAAAACTACAGTTTCAAGTCAGTAACCACTCCCACAGGGGCAGGCAGGCTGCTCACTGTTTTTCACTGCCACTGATCAACAGACTTCCCTTTAGCCAAAGCAAAAAATGGCCTCACAGAAACTTACAAACAGTTCAAGAACAGCAAGCCTGTAACTGAACTTTTTTAAATCTCAGAAAAGTGGGAAAAAAGCAAGATTTTTTTTTTTTTTGTTTTTTCAGAGATAGCAGAGGTTCACAAGTATCAACAAGTTATAACAGTGCAATAAATGACTCCACACAAGAGTGCTAGGCCAAAGACAGATAAAATGCAAGTTTTGAGAAAAAAATGATTTTAAAATTATGTGCAAACAGAAAATTCAGTAAACAGCTCTAGGTTGTGCTCTAAATACAGTTACTACAGCTGCTACTCCTAGTACTTCTTCTATTACCTTTACTAGTACTGCTGGTATTGCCGAGTCTACTACTTTTACTGCTACTACTATTACTACTGTTACTGCTACTTCTACTAGTACTACCAGTAGTGTGCTGTCTGTAAATCCAGTGGGATTTGCAACTTAGTGCCTGAATTACACATTATTGATCTTGCCCTTAATGTTGTTGCTTTCTCTAAAAATTAAACATCACAGTTTTGTTTTTGCACACTTTAGCATTCAGGACAGAGGAACTTCATGCTACAGTCAGAGCAAATTGAGGAGAAAACTGATCTAGCCTCTAGGCTACTTCTGTTTAAAGTTTTGTGCCATGATGATTGTCCTTTTGTACTGCCTAGAGTAATGCTGTTACCATCATTTTCCTTTTGACTCAGAAGAAACTGATTTTTTTCTTATTTTCTTACTCATTCCTCAGCTTGTCCTGGTAATAGAGCCTTTTGATCCTAGGTGCCATCTAGTACGGTATTCCATTGTTTAATCTCTTTTCTGGTAAGGTTTGCACTGAATGAATGCTGATCAGGGTAGACCAGACTACTCAAAAAGCAGTATTAGTTATCAGATTATATTATGAGATCTTAAAATTGAAATGTCATCAGCAAATTGAGAAACATAATCCCTAGAACATTTATTTGATCTTCGGTGGGGCCTAGTACAATTTGCACACAAGGTACACAGTAGGAATCCTCAGAAGGTACCCATGCACCTCATCTGACTTCTATTATACTCTAGTATCATGCCATCTTGCATCTCACTTTATCATGGACAGTAACCCCAGCTACTCAGTGAGAATCTCTCATTTCTAGCTCTTGTGCCTGAGATGTTATTCTTTCACTCATCATCCAAAGCTCGTATCCATATATGATGCTGGGAACACAAGTGGACCAATAAATTTAGATCAACCTCTTCTAGCCTTGTTTATTCATGGCTAGATATACATTTTCACCAAGGACATCATGCACAGCCCTGCTTGATTTTGGAGTAGAACACCATTATGTACTCATAAAAAGTGGCAAGAGCCTTTAAGGTATATATATATATATATATATATATATATATATATATATATATATATATATATATATATATATATATATATATATATATATATATATATATATATATATATATATATATATATGTATAAAACTAGACATCTTATAGTCCTTCTTTTCAATTACCTGCTATTGTTCATGTGCTCCTGTATTCCTTTAGTATGTCTCCTTTCTCACTTCACTATCACAGCCTGGTATCTGGCCACTAATCAGTCTTCTGTTTTCCTTCACTCATTAACATCCTTCCATCCATGATATTTTAATAATAGATAATAATAAACAGATATTTTAAATTTAAATGTCAGAAGTAAACTTAACAAAGTCCATGACCTTCATGCACTACTCTCCTTTTATCAACCTGAGATAGTCATACTAAGAGAGACTTGGCGTAAACCGGGCAACCACAACAATGACAACAATGAAATCACTCAGCCAGGTTACAATATAATTTGTAGTGATAGAATAGGTAAAAAAGGGAAGGAGTGTTGCTATAGTGTATAAATCTCACCTCATCCTTGAGAAAGTAGACATAGCAACTCCAGACCTCGATAAAGTTGAACTCACTCTAACAAAACTAAAACTTAATGACAGTAAACACATCAGCATCATAGGATGCTACATCCCTCAAGGCAACAATATCCCCATTACAGAAAAACTCCTAGAATGGATATCTAATTCCCTCCCCCAGGAAAGCATAGTATTAGGAGACCTTAATACTGACTGGCAAAACTGTTCCAGTCATAACCAACTCTCCCATATTAACCTACATGGCCTAACCCAGCTCATCACTTCCCCCACAAGAACAGACAAGAGAACCAAACACCAATCCACTCTGGATTGGATACTTTTATCCCACCCATCATTGTTATCCCTAGCAGGTTGTCTACCAGGCACCCTGAGTGACCACCAAGCCACATTCTTACTCAGATCAAAATCACCACAACTGACCCAAATATCTACACACCTAATTAGAAACAAAAAACACTTTAACCACTCCATGTTAATTTATAAACAACCTAAAAATGTGCAACTGGGCCCCCCTAAAAAACCTACCACTTGATAAAGCTGTACTACATTTCAATACTACCTTTTTAAACACCCTTAACCATCATGCCCCCTCCAGAACAACAAGAATTAAAACTAAATATGCCCCCTGGTTAACCCTAGACACAAAATCCCTCCTCAAAAAAAGAAACACGGCCTGGACCAACTACCTCAACAGTAAATCCCAATTGAACAAACAAATATACGTTGAACTATGTAACAAAGCCAAAAAAAATCACCAAAACAGACAAAACAGCTTACTACCAAAAGTTACAGGATAAGCACAGGCACAACCCACAAAAATGTTGGGCAGCAATTAACTGTATTCTACAACCAGGTAAAACAACTACCCCAACCCCAACTCCAAAAATAGATAACAACCAAGAAGACATCCACATTCAACTTAATAAATACTTTACAGAAACTATCCAGACCCTTGCAAACAACCAACCCTATGACAACATCCCCACCCCTGCAAATCCACCCACCACCCCCAACTAACAATTGCCCCAAGTTCAGCTTCCACCCAGAACCAACCAAATCCACTGAAAAACTACTCTGCAAGCTCAAACCAACGTCTCTAGCTGCAGATAAATTACCCACTGAATAACTCCACCTGGCTACAGAAGCCATATCATATCCTGTCTCCATCCTAATTAACAGATCCATCTCTGAGTGTATAGTACCCAAGCTATGGAAAATATCACATATCATCGCTCAACATAAAGGGGCAACCTCCCTGGAACTCAATAACTACTGCCCTATAGCCATACTACCCCATTTATCAAAAATTTTAGAGAGAGTAATACACAAGCAACTAATGAAATATCTCAGAGAAAATAATCTAATAGCAACACAACAACATGGCTTTAGACCCTTCCATAGTACCACCACTGCACTAACAGAATTCACCAACATTGTCAATACTCACAGAAACAATGGACTCCTTGTATCTGACACCTTCCTTGACTTGTCCAAATCATTCAATATGGTTAACCACAAAAAACTTCTTCTTTCACTAGCAACTCTAAACCTTACCACCCCTGCCATCTCCTGGTTCAAAAACTACCTAGAGGGAAGGAAACAAGCTGTTATGTGGCAAAACCAACTTTCCCCCTCCCTACCAGTCTCCCTAGGAGTACCTCAAGGCTCCATCCTGGGGCCACTTCTTTTTACCCTCTTCACCAATCAGCTCCCAAATAGTATTCCTAAAGCCTCAATAGTGCAATACGCAGATGATACCACCATAATATGTGCAGCCAAATCAATTGACATCCTTCACTCCCTAACTCAAGAATGCTTTTCCCTAGCAGAAACTTGGATTACAAACCAAAAAAGGCGCTTTCTGAACCCAAGTAAAACAAAGCTAGTACTCTTTAGCACCCACAGAGCCACACCTCCCACTGATTCTTTCTTTATCTCCTCCTTTAACAAGACCACAATCACCCCCACAAATCATACCAAACTCTTAGGAGTTGAAATAGATAATCAACTTTAATTTTGACCTACATATTTCTATAACCATAAAAAAGTACATAAAAAACTTGGCCTACTGTATCGCAATAAAACATTCCTCACTGACCACTCCAAAACTACAATAGCAAGGACTCACCTACTATCCACACTACTTTATGCCTCCCCCATGCTTACAAATGTCCACAGTTCTGACCTAAACAAACCTGATAGTTGTTATAATAAGATAGCCAAATTTGCTACAACCTCTCCCATCAGAACACATCACTGTGAATGCCTAAAAAAACTCAATTGGCTAGAACTAACACTACTACTTCAACTCAATCAACTATCACTAGCCCACAAAATAATACATAACTCTGATAACACCCCAGCACTACAAAACCTTTTGCAACCCTATACAACTGTCAGGCCCTTGAGGTCTAGCACACAAAACCTCCTCAAAGTAAGCAAATATAACAATGAAGCTGGTAAGTCTGTCTACAGCCACTGTATAGCAAAAACCTGGAACTCCCTTCCTGCCCACATAACTGACAATAAATCCCCATCACATTTCAAGACACTTGTTAAAACTCACTTTTTGAATAATCGACTGTGCTTCTGTATCCCCCTCTGCCTAATGTCTCATTAGAACACTTCACCTAACTTAAGTAACTCTGCTAAGCCAACCAGTCATAGTACTGTACCCACTTAGGACTGTTAATCTACTGCTCATCCCATCTCTCCAGGAGTTAGGGAAAACTATCCCAACAATGTTGTGCTTTCCATAAGCAACTAAAACCAGGAGAAGACATACTGTAAATCAATTTGTTATCCTTCTCAACTAAAACCAGGCGAAGACATATAGTAAATCAATTTGTTATCCTTCTGCTCTCTCGGAGCCTTATTCTACGTCTGTCTGCTTTTACTCTGATAGTAAATCTATTACAGGAATCCTAAACTTAGGAATATCTTTTAAAATTGAATATTATATTGTAGAGAATGAATGTATCCTATCTGTTAGTTAATATGTATGTCAAAGTCTCTTCTATGGAAATTGTATGTCAAAATTCTGTCCTTAAAACTTTGTTTTGTAAAAAAATTGTTCTCTTGGGGCTTTTCTCCCCGGGCCTCCACTGAAAATGGACTTGTAATCCAGTTGGACTCTCCCAGTCAACAAATGTAAAATAAATAAATAAATAAATACTTGAACTATTTAATTGGAAGGATGCATACCCCCACCTATGGAAAATCTACTCTTTTCCGTGAGAATGCTGTGACCTATGATATGAAGTTGTTGAATTCCACAACATACAATTCACAATAAGAATCAAACATATGCAAGGGCACACTGGAGAGCTCAGTAACTTAAGATTATAGAAAAATGTTTATTATCTGCCAAGACCATGGCTTTGTCTTAATATTCTGCCCATGAAAACTGCAAATGGGAGTGGAGACCAGCCCACAGACTATATTGACTTTGCTAGCCACCATGAACATATTCAATTTAATGCTAATCGGTCTGACACAGTGCTGCTTTCCAAATACAAGAATCAAATGGCATGAAACAATGGCACCAGGACTGTATACTGCTGTGGCACCTCCCAAAAGATATTCAGGGGTGTGCCTTTTTTCTGTACACTGACCACATGCAGGTACTGCTGCCAGACTCCAATGATCCATTTGTACTTGTGAGGGGAGAAGACTAGTTCTACTTTTCCATGGCTAGGAGTGAATCTACATTGTCCCTCCTGAACCAGGTAATTAATTATTGACTGAAGTATCTTTATTAATATCTTTATTAATGCCTAGTGCAGTTTTACCATGGGAACTGAGGACCATGACCTATCAGAGGGGTAAGTCCTCCATTTTTGGTGAAAACATTAATTACTAATTAAATAACTCTCAGCATTTCTAGAGAAGTTACTTAAGCTTTTGAGTTCCACATGCTTCAGAGTTGCACATGAATGTTTTAGGCATGCTAAGGCTTTATAATATTACTATTTAAAAAAAGTTTACCTTTATAATGTCGATCCTGATATGGACGACACGACTTGTGCAAATGCCGAAATGCAAACTTCTCCAACATCGAATTCCGAATATGCGAACGGCAAAACCTTGCCCCTTTTTGACCCATAGTAGCATGGGTGTGAAGGTGTTGCATGGCCAGTAATGTCGAATGTTTTTCGACATTTAAAATTTTTCGCGGTTTTGCTTTGCGCAAAACGCGTCGATAAAGTGGCCGTTCCACTAAATGCAATCGACTATTTAAAGGTAAACCTTTAAAAAATTTGCAACTGTATTTTCATTATATAGCCTACCTTAAATCATCTTCTCTGATTCATATCGGTTTTGTATTCATTTTCTGCATACTATTAGAGTACTTGATGAACAGATGTATTGTGTAACTTAATGTTTTCTTTTCTTTGCAATAATGTATGTCTGTAGAAGTTGTTTTTTTTATTATTATTTTAATTTAACTAGACATAGTACACTTATTTTAGCTTTGTCATGTTTCATGATTGAAAATGGCATATTTCACCTATGTTCTCATAACCACATAGCAAGCAATTAAGCACTGTTTTATTCTGAAAAAATTAAGGATCCTGTCTCTTGTAGGACGTACTGTTGCTGCTAAATCCTTGACTGAAGTAGTGAGCCACAGTGGTTCTACTGTTAATTCAGTTATTTATATACAGTTGTTGGCTGGGATTGTCTGGTCAAACCCCCTTTTCAATGGATGCCTGGGGAGAAAAGCCCCATATCTACATATTAAAACATACAAAATTAGAAAAACACAGGTATGAACTAATCAAAATAAGCTCATGGCATACATAAGATATAGACAAAAACAGAGGGCAGAAATTCACACGTTGGCTATACACTAGTATAAAACAGAATGGTTATAAGAAAATAGAGTAATGAGTGTGCATAATTATTTTAGAAAAGATAAGTTTTGTGATGACCCACCACTGGACCAGTAATCAAGGAGCCTCAATCCTCACCACTGGCACCAGTGTTGGACGTTCACTGGGAATATAACAGGTACACCCACACTATTTCAAGATACAGCTCACTGCATCAAGTGCAATTTCCCCTAAGAGCACACAGAGACCACAGTCAGTCCGTGGCTGGTTTCTCCTTCTTTCTCTAGATCCCCAGTAAGACTCCCTACTGGCACAGGTATGGAGCTGAGATCTAAGCCAAGTGGACAAGCCATGACCTCCAGCACCCTCTCTGTCCAACCAGTGTTTCATGTCCCTGCCCAAGTAACTAACATATACACTCTTTGAGATTTCACTTACACACACATATAGACACACACCTGGGAAAGGCTGGCACAGGTTTATTAGCTATGCCCCCTTTTGCTTAGACTATATGGTCGTTATCACTGCCACCAGACAACTCCTTATCAGCTACTTTAAGGCCCTTAACAAAGGGTGTCCAGTCTTACTGTGTAATGTTAATACAGATGGTAGTTTCACCAAGAGCAAGGCTATTAGGAGTGGTCCACACAGACTCACCAAATAAATATGCAAGTACTCTCAAAACTTATTTATCTCTAGACAGATCAGCCACAATGAAAAGTTTAAATATATTTAATAATAAATAATAAAAGAACAAGAAAATACTCAGTATATTTTCACAGTGCCATCAGAGTTCAAAATCACAGGTAATATTTAACAAAACATTGCAGGGCAGTTTCAAATAAATAAAGAAAAATATGTAATTTTTTTTTTCTGGATTCCTGACTATATCCAAGAGAATTGTACTGTTCCCTAGAAACTTACTTCATTAGAGCAAGGCAAATGTGATGAATGGTTCTTGTTGCCAGGCCAAAGACAGAATACAAAATGCCCTGTCTCTCTAACAGACTTCTCAAATTAATATCCCAAATATTACTGCTGGGATAGCTTGCAGAATGACATAATTTCTTGTCATCTGACTCTATCCCAGGTGAAACCCTCACTGCTAGAAGCTGACAGTATTTAGCATCTACCTGTGAAAAATACATAGATCTCAGATCTTTGGCAGATGCTGGAAGTCATAAACTATTTACATGACTTCACATTTCAAGACTAGTAATTAATTCACTCTAGAGACAATATAGAAAGCTCCCTAGTTTTAGACATTGTGTTTCCTTGCTGCATTGAAACTGAAAGATGCCATATTTTATGGTGTAGCCACAAAGTAATTTAATTTCAGTTAATTTTTCTGAATTTAAGTTTCTGTATTCCAATATTCCATGTACATTTCTGTTCTTTTCCAGTAGGGCACACTGTGGTTACATTTTAAGCACAGGCACTTATATAGAATATCTTTTTAACACACATGTCTGTACAAACCAGTTTGATATACACATGACATGCAGTTCTAATATATTTGTAACACAAGAATCTTACACAAATCATTTTGATATTCACCAATGACATATAATTATTTACAAAATTCTAGCTAGTTGGGCTGGCAGTATCTCTCTTTGTCACAGGTTTTATGGTTGGAGTTTATGGAGCAGTTATGACTACTAAGAAAACAATTTGCTTATGCCGCACTGATTAGATTAACAATAAGGTTGAAACATTCATGTCCATAGCTAATTGGGTCTAGCTTTGTTGGCCTGAATGTATCCAGAAAGACTTAAAAAGTAAAAAGTAATGGGCTTTCAAACGTTGTGTGGCTGAGACAGATTAAAGTGCCAGCGTGTGCATCTGATAAAATGACCCCTGAAAGTCAACTGCAATTACCATTATGAGGAAGGGTTGCTAGTATGCAGCTACAGACATACTGATGAAGTTGTACATAATGGTGTAAATACTGTATCTGAATAATGTAACGTAGAGTGCCAGCATCACCTCAGCAGTGAAGGAGCCACTTCTTTACACACACTTTACAGCTAGGGTAGGAATAGAACCACTACTGACTTCCTGGGCACCTGGTCACAGAGAGAGGTTAACATGTTTTGACTGAGAGAGTTAATACCAGTGATGATGACGATGATGATGATAAGTGTCCTGAAGGATAATATTCAGTACTCCTATTGGTTGGGAATGCCATGATCTAAGGCTGACTGCAGCTGCAACCACATCTTGTGTAAAAAGTGGCACAACATTATGCTTACTGCCATTGCCTCTAAGGATTTTTTCAACTGCTGTCCTGTCAAAGTCCAACAATAGTGTTTCTGCAGAGTAATGGGTGATGCTTTGCACTTTTTGCTACCACTGGGTCTATTCAGAAAAAAAGTTACAGCCTCCATGATAATCAGTACTGCTATGTGTATGCTTCTGTTCCTAACTGAGAGATAATAATCCTTTCCTGTTATTAGTACAATTCCCAATTAGGGGCCCTACAGTGTATATGCTTCTGCTACCACCACAACACAGAACTAGTATACATGCTGCCAGTGCTGTTACTTGTAAAAATGACTTCTACAGTGCACATATCACCTGAAAGGCATCCATTCTAAATGCACAGTATTGCTACATTTAAACTGAGGCAAACAAATTCTAGGGCAAAGGAGCAGTAATCTGTTTTCAGAATAAACACATAATAATAATGGTAAATGACACAGAATATCTGTATTGGACTCCATTTGTAGTAAAATGAATCATGATGGAGAGCTGTATGAACTGCAGAGGAACAAAAGCATTATTGAGATGGTAAATTGTAGAAGCAACTATGCCCCCCCCAACTGTTTGATCAAAATGTAGAATTTGTGTGTTAAAGCTATCTTTACCCTAGAGAATGCTGACATTTGTAAAGTCACTGAGACATGGTTTAAAGCTGTGGAGAGCACACTGCCAGTGCAAGGATATAATACCTTCCACACATTTAGGCCAGCTACTTCACAGGCAGGGACTAACGGTGGAGATCACTCTATTTACATCAAAAATAAATAGACTTCAAGGCTGGTCAACCAGGACAATGCACTTGACCTGCTCCATGTTGAAATCACCATAGGTAAAATCCAATACCACTTCCTTGCAAGCTATAGGTCCCCCTCTATGACCCAGGAAACCCATACTATGTATTTAAACTTATTAGAAATACTAACCATCCAACCCAATACCATATTCATGGGTGACTTTAATTACCCCACTATTAAATGTGAATCGAATATGACACCAAACGTACATGGACAGAGATTCCTGGATTTTGTAAACACAAACTCCCTGGAGCAGATAGTCAATACACCAACCAGGGATGCAAACATACTGGATCTGGTCCTTAAATATGGGAGATTGCTGCACACCTATTACTGTAATGCCTTCCCTGGTAAAATCAGAACACAAAACGGTCTCCTTTGAAGTAAAAATAAAACCTGGACCCCCAGCTAAACCTGGAATATTCAGGAACTATTCTAAGGCTAACCTACTGCTATTAAGTGAGAACCTGGCAACATTTGAAGCTCCCATAAACCCTGAGAACACTTCTGGCTATGCAGAACTGTTCACAGAAACCATGTATAAACATGTTAATAGCTGAATAGAGGCAGCTGTACCCCCGAGGAAGAAATACAGAACTAACTCAAAAAACAAACCACCCAGGTGGAATCACACAGTCAATCAGATGTATAACAGGAGGAAGAAAATCATGGCAAAAATTAGGAGGTGCAGCACCCAGCAGGATAAAAGCACTCTCATCAAACTAAACAAACAACTTAGAGGACAATTAACATCTACCAAACCCAAATTTGAGGTATGTTTGGCTTCCTAGGCCAAGGACAACCACAAAGCATTCTTTAGCTATGTCCACAACCTCAAAGGCAATACACAATTGTGTGCAGAGCTCAGTGTAAATGGAGACACCTATACTGAGCCAGAAGATATAGCAAACCTCCTGGCTAATAAATTCAGTTCCACCTTTACTGCACTCTCCCCCCAACCTTCTCTCAGGAAATGTCATCAAATATAACTCCTCCTACTATCATTAGGGAACAGGTCCTTAATGCTCTCTATAAGACCAAGAACACTGCATCAATGAGCCCAGACAATATCTCAGGATGCCTTCTAAGTAGCATGAAACATGACCTATCAGGGCCTCTGGAATTACTATTTAACTGTAGCCTCTAAACAGGATTCATGCCTCATGAATAGAGAAAGGCAACAGTCATCCTTCTACACAATGGTGGGCCATCTACAGACCCTGGAAACTACAGACCCTTAAGTCTCACTAGTCTTATATATAAAGCTATGGAAATAATTATCATGGAGATGATCAACAGAGCTATAGTAAACCTCCAGACACTGGACCCAACCCAGTCTGGTTTTGTCAAGGGCAAATCATGCCTACTCAGTCTGGTGGACTTTTTTGAGAAGGTCACCAAAACAATGGATGAGGGCAAAATCATTCACACTGCCTACCTTGACCTGACCAAGGCATTTGACACAATACCCCACTCAAGCATTGTTGACAAACACAAGAGATTAGGTACAAACCTGTATGTCAACCGGTGGATAACCAACTGACTCACAGACAGGACTCAGGAAGTTAGAATTGGGGAGTTTACCTCTACAAGGAGGCCAGTCACAACTGGAGTCCCTCAGAGATCAGTCCTTGGACCGCTCATTTTTGGCATTTATTTTTCAGAAGTCAAGGCCAATGTTAGTGGTCTCTGGCTAACTAAATTTGCAGATGATTGCAAATTAGGACCTGTCATTGAATCTCACACTGACACATATGTTCTCCAGGTGGGGCTGACACAGACAAACAACTGGTGTCAGAGCCATGGACTAAAACTAAATGTCAAGAAATGCATAATAGCATCCTTTGGGAAGTCATCCATCATGGTAATTATCATATTGACAAAACACCCCTTAGAGATGACCCAGTAATCAGGGACTTAGGGACACACATAGATAGTAATCTAGCCTTTGATCATCATGTGTTTACAGTGGTAAGAAAATCATTCTATGTTGCACAACTTATGAACAAAGGTATAGCATCTAAGTCCAAGGAAGCCATTGTTCCACTGTATTCGGTATTCTTCGGACCAAACATTGAGTACAATGCCCCCTTTGGTATGCACCTAACTAGGCATATGCAACAATTGGAACATCCACTGAGGTTCCTCACTAAAAGAATACAGGGCATAAGTAATATGTCCTGTGCAGACTGCCTCAAGGCCCTATCCCTGTATTCTGTCTCCTACAGGCTTTTGAGCAGAGATCTATGTCTGGCATACAAGGCATTGTCAGACCCCACTCTGATGGACCTTTTGCATATCCACAAAACAAACAGTACCAGAATTACCCATTCTAAAAATTTAAACCTTGCCTGTGATATAAATAGGACCTGCTGGAGAGATTGGTATGTATCCCAGAGACTTTCCAGTCTATGGAACAGGCTCCCCACCCATGTGAAGCAGAGTTCCTCCCTAACCCAATTCAAGTGCAACTTGGACAATTAGATGGGAAAACAGAACTTCATCCCTGTTGTGGCACCTATGTCTCTAATGGTAACCTGTAAATGGTTCATCTCACAGGCCCATGCTTACACTTATCAAGTGTGTCAGAACTTGTCAGAGATTTGGGATGCATGGCTAGGCTTAAAAAGACCCTTGTGGTCGTTAGCCTAGTAAACATCTATGAACCTATAAATCTATGAACCTATGAAATGCAGAAGCAGGAAATATATGTTTAGCAATGAAATATCTAGAAAAGCAATATTTAATTATGCTATGCATTCAATGAAATAGAAAGTTAGAAATCTGTGAAAACATTTGAATTTGCAGTATTACATTAGGCTATATTTTACATCCGCGGTGGTGCAGCGGTAGCGTTGTTGCCTCACAGCAAGAGGTTCTCCCGTTCGATTCTCGGCTGGAGTGCAGGGAGTGCCTTCTGTGTGGAGTCTGCATGTCCTCCCCACGGTTGGGTGGGCATTTAAAAGACATGCGTAAATGGGTGTGCCTTCATTGAAGGTTGAACGTCGAGCTGGCACCTCAGCGTTCGTGAAAATCTATTGCCAATCATTAGCGGACCGGAGTTCTGCTGTGGCAACCCCTAACCAGGAAAAGCTGAAAGACAACAACAACACTAGGCTATATTTTGAATGAATGCAAAATATTTTTACTATAGAAATACTGAATGAAAAAAAGGCATTCAAAACCTTTTGTGGTTCATTTATTCGATTGTTTTAATCTGCATTTGGATGGATTCACTTTCTACATTTGCTTTTTTCCTGTCCTCCACACCAAGTTAATTTTCTACATATTCAATGGTAACTTGTCAAATGAATGGCAGTATCTACAAGTGGGCTTTCATACGCCATACAATGTATAAGAAACTCAGAAATTTATTGTGTCAACTTGTAGACATTTTTAACTTTTGATATTCTCTCAATGTGAACACAAAATCTTTTATGCTAAGCATAATGATCAGAGAATACTGACAAAGACATGTCTTCCAAGTAGTTTTAATGAGAGAAAATTGAGCATTTGAAATAAAAATAAACCTATTATTTTTATGTATAACAGAAAGAAATTCAAATTACTGGTATAAGTCCTTTTTCTGATTGAGATTAGACACTATTCCACTGCTAAACACTAATGTATCGAGACACAAAATCAAAATTGCCTTTTAGAAGGGCAAAACATGAAGTAATATTCATCTTACAGTTACTATAGTGTGTAATTTGTTAGCATTAACAGAGGATTGTAGTCAAAGTTTGATACTGAAGCTGCAAGTATGGGATTCATTAACTGAAAAATTCTAAACTGAATTATTCTCATGTAAAGCCTTAAATATCTATATGTTATGCTTTGTATGTGAATCCATGAATTATTCATCATCCTTTGATGATGAATATAGCTAAACAAATGCAATTCTGTTAATACAGTAAAAATTCATTGTACTTTATTTTGTTTGGTAAATGCAGAAGCAATGTGTAGCTCAGAAACATCTGGAAAATCATGTACACGGTATTGTCTGTCATGTTTTAGAAAATAGAGTAATTTGAAAACTCAGTTTATATTCTCTGTGCTAATAATTGTGGATTCAGAGTGCAGTGACCTGTACAGTTTGCATTAGTGAGAGGCATAAAGCTGCAGCCAGTTCCATGCACGTGCCTGTGGCAGGTATAAATCCCTTCATGGAAAATATTAATTTAGAGAGCTACTTTCATCTTTTCTATGTAGACCACTGATCTGCAATGTACACAATATGCAAGCATGCTGAACTTTTTTCAGAGACAGATCATATTCATAGATATCAGTGCTGTTAGTGCTGTATGTATCCTGCCATGGATAGTGCATGTTAGAAAGCATGGCATGCAGACACTTCAGTGGCAGTGATTTTTCATCTTGTTTCTTTTAGCAGTGATATTGCACATTCCTTTACCACTGTGGGATTTGTCAAGGGACTTTGGAAATCTGTTCCCCTCTACCTTCCCAGCCTGATAAAGATAAGAATCTGGTAAACATCCATTCCATTACAGTAGTTAGCAGACTTCTCTACCACCATCACCAATCCTGCCAACATATGAAATGCCATCTCATTCATCTGACACCAAAGTTTCAACTTACCTCTTCTCCTATCCTTGCTCTGTGAAATTCCTTTAATATATGATGCTCAAGTGAATTCATTCATTCAGCCGCCCATACACACACACACACACACACACACACACACACACACACACACACACACACACACGCACACACACGCACACACGCGCACACACACACACACACACACACACACACACACACACACACACACACACACACACACACACACACACACTGTCTGCATCCTCAAACTCTCTCTTTTGTGATGGCTGAAGGGGACTAAAGCTCCACAACTCCCACCCAAACCTAACAGTGATTGGTGCCTTTACCCTACAGTATAACACAGGTAAGGTCACCCTCATAAATCTTTTGGAGCTCCCCTCAAGCTATCACAAATCCTGGGGAAACTCACCGTCTATCTACACTCTACTACTTGGATTTTAACACTGATAAAAACCTTACCCCCACAGCCAGACTTTTAGTTAAAACAAAATCCCTCCCATATCCTTCAGCACCACTCCTCAACACAGACACACACACACACACACACACACACACACACACACACACACACACACACACACACACACACACAAACACACATGCACACACCTGCTGCTGACTCTAATGCATCCTTGGAATGTCTTCTACCCAGATCACCTGTTCTTTTAGTACTTACCCCATATATAATGACACAGCACTGATCACCCTCATCCCTTCCACTATAAGAAAAACCTCTGCTGTTAAAACTCTGTTCCTTTGGTCATTAGAGTCAATTATCTTTCTAGCCACATGATATCTCAATGGACTTCTTAACTGGAAGACCAGTCCTAATACATTTCATACTACTAATGTTTAAGAAACTTTGCTATGGCTGGGTGAAAAGTTAAGCTTACTGCACTGATAATATGCCACAGCCACAGCTCTCGTACTTGTTGCACTCAATCTACAACCTCTAAGTAGTTCAGTCCAGTGACTCCTACTGGAAAGTTATAGATCCTGACAGTAAGGTAGCTGAGTTCCACTAAACTAGGTACCTGGCTTCATGAATTCGTCTGTGTGTACTACACATACCATAAAAGATAACCCCCACCCCCCTTTAATGTCCAACACTACAATCAAGGAGGAGACTAATCAGTTCCACTGACTAGTATGGGAATTAACAGCTCATACTGCATGTGTGAATTTCCTAAAGCCTTTAGCAAACACAAACTGTTGTGAAATTGGGAATGATAGTCTAAATAAATCTTCTTAATGTCTTCATATATTTAGAAAATCTGATCCTATGATATCAAGGTGAAGATGAACCCACTTTCTTCCAGAAGCTGATGAAATCTGAATATTATTTAGAAATTCTGCTCCTGCATTATCAAGTTGCTGATGATCCAGTTTCCTTCTAGGAGTTGACAAATGTTAGATATCATTTACAAAATCTGTCCCTACATTATTTAGATGCCAATGACCCTTCTTCCTTCAAGAAGCTGATAAAATGTGGATATAATTTAGCTTTCTGTTATCTGGTTGTAGAAGACCCCCTCTTCTTTCTAGCAAATGTTGGCATCTTGATATCGATTTGTTGTTGTTTGATTATGTCTATGGACAGTAAAGAAGAGGGATTGTTTCTGCTACAGAATGTATTAACCACAGCTAGAGATCCATGTGGTAT